>NW_015554178.1:235876-238202 GCF_001515605.1 Sinocyclocheilus anshuiensis
AGCTTTCTGACAAGATGCGCATTAAATATCGCATGCGATTTATCGTGCAGCCCTAGTCTTAAATGAACGTAAACAGTGGAGAAAGAAATCGCACGTGCATCATTATATTGGATCTGTGCATTCGGTCTTAAAGGGGCAGCCGCCTATAAATACCTGCTGTTTAAGCGCCACCTGCTGTCAGAGAGTGACATTTGCGTCTCATTCAGCCCGTCTGCTGTTTTTGTTTCGTTCAGATTTTTTACGTAGTATCACAAAGCTAAAGTCAGACCATTTTGTTTTTGTTTCAAATTTCTACATTTTAAAATCTAAATAACATGTATGCAGCATCTTTTTTGGATCGTGATTAAAATACACAGGCAAAACCTTAGTTTACTTGCATGGAGACATTTATTTGAATTATTTATTTATTTGATTTGGGATTTGTTTTAAATTTTAGTTAGTAAAGTTAGTATATTGTTTGACATTTTCAATTTCACAAAGTAATGTGCAGCCTTTTGGTCTGAGAAATAACAAAAGAGTAGTAAATTGTTCTTTAAATAATAAGTGTTACTTAAATAAAGAACCATATTATTTTTTTGCTCATCTGAAAAATTATCCGATCTGTGACTCAAAATGTGATATGATAATGTAATATATTCCGAACCATGAGATTTGTGATCCGTTGCACCCCTACTCTCTTGACTTGTTATTTGAAGAAAAAATACAATATCTTTTATTGGGCTAGTTAAATTCATTTTTGGGCTACCAAAATCTGAAGAATGCCTGCCCGAAGGGCTGCCAGGGATTTAGAAATTTTGCGTGCCCTGTAGATCATGATAACCACAGGTACAGCACCTCACTACAATGGTAAAAAGTAGCCTAACTATATGGTTCCAATAATATTTGCTATGAAAAACAGTAACCTGAAGACATTCAGTATAAGTACAAATGCACAACAAACAACTGATATGACTTAATAACAAAAATACTGTGGTTATATTCCATTACTCCTTTAATATATTTAGTACATTATTAATATAATAAAATTCAATATGAATATTCGGTCACACTTTAAATTAGGTGGCCTTAACTACTATGTACTTACATCAAAAAATAAGTACAATGTACTTATTGTGTTCATATTATATCGCAAAACACTTTTGCTGCTATTGAGGTGGGATACGGGTAAGGTTAGGGATAGGTTTGGTGGTATGGGTGGTTTAAGGGTGGGTTAAGGTGTAAGGGATGGGTCAACCGTGTAATTATAAATGTAATTATAGAAATTAATTACAGATGTAATTACATAGGTATTTTTAAAAATATAAGTACAATGTAAAAACATGTATGTACACAATAAGTGCATTGTATCAAATGATTAATTTAAATGTAAGTACATAGTAGTTAAGGCCACCTAATATAAAGTGGGACCAAATATTCAACTTTTCTGCCACAATACCATGGTTTGGCTTTAAACTAGTTTAAATCGCACACCTATGTGATTTGTAATGGATAACTCTGCGCTGAACTCGAGCGCGATCACTAGATCTCACAGCGCTGTTTAGTGGTCTCGTGATCGTGACTGGTCAGTGTAGTAAATACATTTGCTGTAGCTCATACTAGTGCTGGGCGGTATACCGGTTCATACCGAATACCGGTTTTTATTTTTGTTACGATATGAATTTTGAAAATACCGCAATACCGGTATATGTCACTTAATCAACGTTCGGAACGCGACACTGTTTGAAAGGGGTGTTGCACTGTGGTGAGGGAACAGCTGTATGTGTTACTAAAGCCCTATTCACAGGGGATTAGTATTACGGGGTGACCTCCAATCATTTGTAATAATTGCGGAGGTTGTCTGTAATCTTAATCCCGTGCGAATCGGCCATGTCTGTAATTTGTAAAGTAAAAATTCCCCCGCAAATGACCTTTTCGCCGAACACCGAGGTCCTGTGATAATATTAGTCTCGTGCGAATCGGCATCTCTGTGATTCGGCCAGCATTTGGCGGGTCGCATATCATTTTTCGAGGTTTTTGTTTGCTGTGCGCCTTTTTATCCATCTTTCGCGAAGAATGGAGCTGCGTTGGAGTGTTTGATAGTATTTTGGGTGCTGTCATCATATCGCTACACCATACAATTTGCAGAAAGAGAAAGCTGAGAAGGTTTTGAGGTTAATGTGTTACAAATAAATCAAGCATAAAGATTGAAGGGCTTAAATGTGAAAGTTCCGAAACTAAAGCTGTAGAACTAATAGAACGTGATGACGCAGAAGAACTCATCCACAATATCCACCGCCCCCTGCCATCAGCTCCCGCGTCTCACACACACGAGCGCGACTTTAGCACT
>NW_015554178.1:238266-240245 GCF_001515605.1 Sinocyclocheilus anshuiensis
GCGTCTGTTCTGTGCAGTGAGCGGCAGAGAAGCACCGCAGCCGACTCGTCAATAAATGAGTACAAAACAGCGTTTCCTAGCACCTGTCGCTTACTGATTGTTTGGAATTATAAATATGAGCGTAGTTCGTCTGTTAATATCACATGCACTTTTTTTGTTTGTTGTTTTTTTTTAGTCACTCAGACGCAGGCAGTGTGCTGCATGAGACAAAAAAGTAATATAGCCAAAACAACCGCATAGCCGCTCTTTAGTGTAGATGCATGTTGATTTTATCAGACGATTATAAATGAGAGTGACTCCTGGTTAACATGTATTAAAAGGGGTCATGTTTAGTCACTATTTAGTGTGGTATTTTTTGACAATATTCACTCATCATGACAGTAAAATAAGTCAATATACTGCAGTATTTCCTCTCTCAATCAGTAGAAAATATGGTTAACACCCGGTCATGCATGGAAAAAAAAAATACCGTCTTGTACCGTGAAACCGGTATAATTTTGAAAAATACCGTCATATAAATTTTTGGTCATACCGCCCAGCACTAGCTCACACTACGCTCTCTTTTTTTTGAGCTGAGCTGATAAAAGGTCCGCGGTTTCAAAAGAGAAGCGCTATTTCGTTTCGCTTTTGCCACGTTTGGCGTTTAAAGCTACCACTTGTTTATGTTGAAAATGTAAACGCCCCCAAAATAACACAAAAACAACCAGACCTACTGCAAGATCTCTTGCAGAGACAACCTGGATGCCTTCCCAGATATGATATCACATTATCAAAAAACAAGCTTGAGTTTTCCAAGTACCCCCTCCTGAGAACTTGGCCGGCACCGTGCGGCATAACTGTTCAGCCACACGCAATTTCATAAACAAGTGGGCGAGATTAAAATGTGTACCTTGACGCATGGCAGAATATGAGTCATGATGATGGTCTCCCTGCTGTCTTCAGGCAAATTTTCACAGAATACTGCAGAGATAAACAGGCCATGGGATAAGGGTGTTGTTGTGTGGCTCTTCATAGAGACATCAGACTTTGGGAAGCTGGCAGTGGGACACCTCACCTTTCACGTTGTTGGCAGCAGCAGTCCGGACCTCTGCCTCGCAATCTTTCAACAAGTTCTGGAACGCCGGGACCAGATCGGTCTTGGTGATCTCTGGGCCAACTGCTTTTTGCAACTTTACACAAACAGAAAAACAACCAGAGTTGTTTCAGAGTCTCAGAGGCGACGTGGATAACGGCCAAATATGCGTTTCATAAGTACCCACTTCTGAGAATTTGTCTGCCACCATGTAGCGCACCCTCCAGGACTTGTCCTCGGCGGCCTGAAGTAAAGTGGGCATGACCAGAGCCTCCAAGTCTTCCTGTGGCAGCAGAGTAGCAATGCTGACGCCAGCTTCTACCGCCAAGAGACGCACAGAGTCCTGCAGAGAAAAGGAAATGCCTGGATCAATGACATAAGAGCACTAGAGGTCTGCTACCCGACCCGAGCCCGACAGGTCCCGAAATACTTTCGGGTTGGGTTCGGGTTAAAGTTTAATGAATAGCTTCGGGTTGGGCTCGGGTTTATAGCTAAACTAAAACTATATGCAGTAGGCTACACTACTTAGACGCACGCACACTCATTAGTGCACACGACAGCACGGAAACTTTTATTAGTAAAATAGCTTCGAAAGGCTACTGACTCGCAACTTTATATTTCTCTGCAATGAGGGGGTAAAATCGCTGTTTTTGAAGTAACTAAGCCTCATTGCTTGTAGAGAGTAGGGATGCACCCGATATCCCGATACTGAGCTCTTGTACTCGTACTCGTTAAAATGCCCCGATACCAAACGCCGATACCACACAGCATGTGATAAGTGCCATATTCAGACAATGAAACACAGACAACAGAACAACAGACAGCAGAATGGAGTTATTAGAGATTAAGGATGTCTACGAAGTATATGTATGCAATGAATATAATGTTAAACATTCAGTATTAACGC
>NW_015554178.1:240335-240505 GCF_001515605.1 Sinocyclocheilus anshuiensis
AACAAACTTGTAAAATACATTTTAATGGGCATAATTAAGTGTGAAAATAACAGAAGGATATACAGTCAACCATTCAAAAACTCGGCAGAATTTATGTGACCGCTGAACCTGATGTTCATAAACTTTCATAACTGGTAAGTGTTTTTTCTTTTGCCTTGTGAACTGGCCGA
>NW_015554178.1:241038-242998 GCF_001515605.1 Sinocyclocheilus anshuiensis
CCAGCCATAACAGCCATAAACCAGCCATGAAACTGGATGTGCAAAAAAACAACAACAACTGGGATAGCATCTAATAGTAATAATAGTAATACATTTTTATTTCATTAATATTGATTATTACTGAAAGGTATTTTTGTTGTTGTTGTATTTTAAATTATTGCCATATCAACTTCACCAGCTGAACCCACTGAATCAAAGAAATATCACTACAATACTACTGTACTTAATAATAATAATAAATATTAATATTAATTTATATTTTAATAATAATACTAATATTTAATATTAATTTAATATTATTATTATCATCATTATTATTATTATTATTTAATATAACAGAATAACTACAGTACTAATATTTATGGTTGTTTTTTACTTTGCTCTCAAATGTTAAACCATAGAGCTTTTATTATTTTGGTGGAAAACCAAAAAATGGAGAAACTTCTCTTTTGAAAACCCAGACAAAAAAAACACAACACACAAGCAAAACAGACCAAGCTGCACGTCACTGACCAACCAATAGCCCAAATAACCAGTCTTTCTATATGTAAATCTGTTCCAGTGTACCTGCTCATCAGATGCTAGTGCTGTAAAGAGAGGAATGATGTCACTCTTAGCATAGTCCAGCTCCAGAACCTTTGCAAACTCGCCCAGCTTAGAGGCGGCAGCTCGACGCACCATGGGAGTGTCACCCGAGCAAAGTGTGAGGAAGTGCCTGTGAAGACAACCATAACATTAAATACTGAATATGACCGCAGTGATCAAGGTGAATTCAAAAGTGCACGGCATAAAAACAAGGCATCATTTGAACTTACTGACGGATTTCCGCTTTAACCGTACTGGACACACGTGGGTAGCAGACGCTGAACAGTCCGCACGCAGACGTTCGGGAGGTGAACCAGTCCCCGCTGGACAAACGCTTCACAAGTGGTACAAAATGCACCTCTAGGTCTACGGGGGAATGTTCCTGAGAGATCTTTCGCAGAGACTCCACGGCCTTGTCCCGCACAACCGTTTCCTCCACTGTGGCCAAACTCTCCAGGGGAGGCTGAGGAGAAGAAGTGCAAGATGAAAACATGTAGAGAGTTGTCTCAACTTATGGCTAATATCTAGGGATGTAACGATTCACTCAACTCACGATTCGATTTGATTCGATTCACAATTTGTTTTTAACAAAATTAGTTTTAAGACAAATTATAAATTAAATGTGTCCTTTTATTATTGCTTGAACAAAATAATGTACGTTTCTTTGTGAAACTGAAATATAACTAATAATATACTAATATAGCACTTGCATATTATTGCTCTTTTGTTGGTTTTGATTGCTTCTATTGTCCTCATTTGTTAGTCGCTTTGGATAAAAGCGTTTGCTAAATAACAAAATTTAAATATAATGTAAATGTAAATAACAAAACTAAATTGAAATTTTAAAACAAACCCCTAATCAAATAAATAACACAAATAAAATAAATCTCTTCATATAAACAAAGGCTTTGTCTGTGCTCTTTCCATTTAAAATTAGAGGCAACCACTGCATTTTAATTATGATCCAAACAAAGATGCTGCATACATGCAACATGAGCAGTTTTTAATCTAAATTACATTGTATAATTTCAAAATCTGAAGCAAAAACAGAATGGTTTGACTTCAGTTGTGAAACTATGCATAAAAAAAATATCTGCACGCAACAGAAAGAGCAGACGAGCTGAACGACACACAGATTCACTCTCTGCCAGCAGGTGGCGCTTAAAGCGTTTCCTTGGTTTCCGCTGTAAACAAAGCAGCGCTGCACTTATGAACTTTAGAATGCATTATACAGAGGCAAGGGGAAAAGAAAAAATACCATCGAAAGACAGTAAGTGCCCCTCAGACATACATTCATATAAACTCCTACCCTAATTGAATCGCGATTTGTTTAGCATCTCAACCGATTTGAATCATCACATATTTAAATCGATTT
>NW_015554178.1:244214-249184 GCF_001515605.1 Sinocyclocheilus anshuiensis
CTAAGCCGCTGCAATGGAGCAGCTCTAATGCTATTAAATTAAAGATGATGTACCATAGAGCAAAAAATGAACAGTGAAAGTAACAAACTTGTAAAATACATTTTAATGGGCATAATTAAGTGTGAAAATAACAGAAGGATATACAGTCAACCATTCAAAAACTCGGCAGAATTTATGTGACCGCTGAACCTGATGTTCATAAACTTTCATAACTGGTAAGTGTTTTTTCTTTTGCCTTGTGAACTGGCCGAGCCTTAATGATTCTGTTTCTTTACATGCATTTGTTTACTGACCGTTGCATGCAATCGTGAAATACAGCATTTTTTTTTTAAATTGGCTATTCGTTGTGGGAAAAAACAAACAAAAAAAAGATTTCGGGTTCGGGCTCTAAATTTAACTGTGCCGCTCGGGTCGGGTCAGACGATCTCGGGTACGGGTCGGGCTTCAGTTTAAAGCCCATGCAGACCTCTAAAGAGCACGCACACAAAAATAAAAATCTTATAAAGTTCTAAACAGAAAAATATATATAAAGTTCTAAATATGTGTTCCAAGTTCTTAGAAATGTAATTTTTATATTCATGTTGGTTTCAAAAAACATTTATATAATTTTCAAGAAATGCTCAATTTTAATGACTATAAAAATGTAGTGTATCAAAGGAAAATAATATATATTTTCTTACATCTTTTTTAATATATTTTATCATATTTAATGATCTTTATTATCTTTGTATTTTGTTTGTTTGTTTTTTTAAGTACAAAGATCATGAAATATCAATTCTATAAAAAAACTTTTTTGTCAGACCTGCCAATGACTGGTCACCTCAGAAAATTCACCAGCCATAAACATTTTTTACCAGCCATGAAACTGGATGTGCAAAAAAACAACAACAACTGGGATAGCATCTAATAGTAATTATTATTATACATTTTTATTTCATTAATATTGATTATTACTGAAAGGTATTTTTGTTGTTGTTGTATTTTAAATTATTGCCATATCAACTTCACCAGCTGAACCCACTGAATCAAAGAAATATCACTACAATACTACTGTACTTAATAATAATAATAAATATTAATATTAATTTATATTTTAATAATAATACTAATATTTAATATTAATTTAATATTATTATTATCATCATTATTATTATTATTATTTAATATAACAGAATAACTACAGTACTAATATTTATGGTTGTTTTTTACTTTGCTCTCAAATGTTAAACCATAGAGCTTTTATTATTTTGGTGGAAAACCAAAAAATGGAGAAACTTCTCTTTTGAAAACCCAGACAAAAAAAACACAACACACAAGCAAAACAGACCAAGCTGCACGTCACTGACCAACCAATAGCCCAAATAACCAGTCTTTCTATATGTAAATCTGTTCCAGTGTACCTGCTCATCAGATGCTAGTGCTGTAAAGAGAGGAATGATGTCACTCTTAGCATAGTCCAGCTCCAGAACCTTTGCAAACTCGCCCAGCTTAGAGGCGGCAGCTCGACGCACCATGGGAGTGTCACCCGAGCAAAGTGTGAGGAAGTGCCTGTGAAGACAACCATAACATTAAATACTGAATATGACCGCAGTGATCAAGGTGAATTCAAAAGTGCACGGCATAAAAACAAGGCATCATTTGAACTTACTGACGGATTTCCGCTTTAACCGTACTGGACACACGTGGGTAGCAGACGCTGAACAGTCCGCACGCAGACGTTCGGGAGGTGAACCAGTCCCCGCTGGACAAACGCTTCACAAGTGGTACAAAATGCACCTCTAGGTCTACGGGGGAATGTTCCTGAGAGATCTTTCGCAGAGACTCCACGGCCTTGTCCCGCACAACCGTTTCCTCCACTGTGGCCAAACTCTCCAGGGGAGGCTGAGGAGAAGAAGTGCAAGATGAAAACATGTAGAGAGTTGTCTCAACTTATGGCTAATATCTAGGGATGTAACGATTCACTCAACTCACGATTCGATTTGATTCGATTCACAATTTGTTTTTAACAAAATTAGTTTTAAGACAAATTATAAATTAAATGTGTCCTTTTATTATTGCTTGAACAAAATAATGTACGTTTCTTTGTGAAACTGAAATATAACTAATAATATACTAATATAGCACTTGCATATTATTGCTCTTTTGTTGGTTTTGATTGCTTCTATTGTCCTCATTTGTTAGTCGCTTTGGATAAAAGCGTTTGCTAAATAACAAAATTTAAATATAATGTAAATGTAAATAACAAAACTAAATTGAAATTTTAAAACAAACCCCTAATCAAATAAATAACACAAATAAAATAAATCTCTTCATATAAACAAAGGCTTTGTCTGTGCTCTTTCCATTTAAAATTAGAGGCAACCACTGCATTTTAATTATGATCCAAACAAAGATGCTGCATACATGCAACATGAGCAGTTTTTAATCTAAATTACATTGTATAATTTCAAAATCTGAAGCAAAAACAGAATGGTTTGACTTCAGTTGTGAAACTATGCATAAAAAAAATATCTGCACGCAACAGAAAGAGCAGACGAGCTGAACGACACACAGATTCACTCTCTGCCAGCAGGTGGCGCTTAAAGCGTTTCCTTGGTTTCCGCTGTAAACAAAGCAGCGCTGCACTTATGAACTTTAGAATGCATTATACAGAGGCAAGGGGAAAAGAAAAAATACCATCGAAAGACAGTAAGTGCCCCTCAGACATACATTCATATAAACTCCTACCCTAATTGAATCGCGATTTGTTTAGCATCTCAACCGATTTGAATCATCACATATTTAAATCGATTTTCAACCGGCTCGCGGTTAATCGTTACATCCCTACTAATATCTGATCTGGTAATTTTTAATTAAGTAACCAAATACTACTACGCTCAACTCAGAGGACTGTAAGAGACTGTTGTGTTTTTGTGTTCACGGAAACATGGCTCAACAACAGCGTTCCGGACTGCTAATCGGTATATCTGTATTTATGTTCTACTGTTAGTGTTATCTGGAAGCACCAAGGGTCTGAGAGTAACGCAATTTCAATTCTCTGTGTGTATGTGCTGTACATGTGGAAGAATTGACAATAAAGCAGACTTGACTTGACTTGATATATGGTGTCTGCAGATGAAGGGATGTCAGGTAGCTAATTGATATTTAGGTAAGTAATACAAACCAAAAACAAGTGTAACAGACCAAGGTCTTTGAAAGAACAACAAATGGTCAATAAACAACAATATGACAATTTAAAAAAATGAATTTTCTCTTCCCACATATTTCATAACACTTAGTTGTTCAAATTATTTTTGGACGTGATGATAGTTTTATAAAAAAAAAGACAAACATAAAGCCTAATTAATATACCAAAGGATTGCATGTGAACCAAAAGAGAACTCCGTATGATTCATAGGGCTCAATGCGTTTATGCATTGCAGCTGGATAATTCATTCACACTATTTTCCAAATGCATGTTATTGATCTTATAGTGAAAGATTTATGCATAATATTTCTGGCCTTGTAAATTAAACTAAATGTCTTGATCTTCTAATGAAACGACAGACTCTGGTGACATATGAGGGACTTCTCCAATCATTTTGTCCATTTAAACCCTAACTAGGTCTTACAATCAATTGCAAACTTGCATTCACATATGCCTCAATACAATCAACAATCAGTGGATTGAACCACGTCCTCTCCTACATT
Source organism: Sinocyclocheilus anshuiensis (assembly GCF_001515605.1). Lineage (NCBI taxonomy): Eukaryota > Metazoa > Chordata > Actinopteri > Cypriniformes > Cyprinidae > Sinocyclocheilus > Sinocyclocheilus anshuiensis. Next base: position 247,905 of record NW_015554178.1, read on the forward strand.
TTTTTTCTTTTTCAATAATCAGTTTCATTCAGATGTACATCTCATTACGGAAGAAAGCATCTGTTGCCAATTTCATTACATCGCAACTTTAGCTATTATTGCAAATTAAAACTCAAGAAATTTGCTAAAATACATAAAATAATTGAATAAAATATATAAGTATATTTTCTATACTACAAAAAATGGCACTAAATAATTGTTTTAATATACTACAATGAAAATTAATTGACAGGCCAAGTAAATAAAAAAAATAACACAGATGAGCCATGATTAACAAACAAAAGTTAAGATCCATCTAACAGTTCATTTGTTTCAGAAATACTGGGATTTCTTACCAGTAAGGAATGGCAGTAGTTCAGTCCGTGTTCTTTCCACACCCAGGGCCAGAGCACTGGTGGACAACTTCTTAATACTGTTCAACCGCAACTGAGGATGGGCACAGAATAACATTAACAGTCACAAATTATGCAAACCCGTCTTACACTTACTGTTATGTTTCATCACATTATGCATAAAAATCCAGGTCAGTGGTTCTCATCCACGGTACTGGAGGACAGTTTAGTACCTCTCCTTAAGTTTAACACACTTCATTAGTAAAGGCTTCAAGACCTGACCTGGGTGTGTCAGGTAAAGACACCAAACTCTGCAGTGCCAGGATCGAGAAACACTGACCTGGAGAATGACAAAATGACTGGCATCCTAATGTACACGTTTTAACAGCCCAAAAATGTCGCCAAGATAAATGTTGAGAATTAGCCGGTCAATTTCAAGCTTATTATGCCCGGATCCAACTTCTACCTTCAGGCTTTATGTTATGGATCAAATAGACATCTAATAAAACCTTAATGCAAGTTGATAATTTTCTGGAAACAGCTACATGAGAGAATATTGAGGAAAAAGTAAGGAGAAGAAAATTATGTTTCTTTTGTAAATGAATCGCTTGCACGGTTAGCGGGCAGTGCTGGAAGATGCTAATAAAACGCGAATGTTTTTATACATATGAATCAAACTCAGATTCTCTTAGACTGGTGTCTACCTGAACGTCTTCATTTCTCAATTCATCGATTAAAACCGCGATAGGATAAAGCGAATCGTCTCCCTCTGCTCCTGCCATTTTAGACTTAGATGTTTACTGCAGAGGCGTTTGGCGTTGTGCTGCTTGACTTCCGCTCGCCGCGCGGGCTGATGGGAAAACACTCAATAAATTTAAAGTCCAGGGCTGCGTTCAGCCCCGACAAAACGGTGCAAAACGTTTTTTAAACGGAAACGGTGGTGTGTTG
>NW_015554178.1:249382-252002 GCF_001515605.1 Sinocyclocheilus anshuiensis
TTTTCGGAGCCTGATGAAATCGGTATAAATACGTGTTTAATACTGCAAAGTATGCTCAATGTTACAGTCACTGCCCTTGCCGTCCAGAATAAAAGAGAAAATCCCAATCGAGTGAAGGGATTTGTGGAAAATGTGGTTCCTAATTATTGTGATCAACATTTGCCTCGCATTTCAGGATGAAAACACTTTTCAGGTGAAGGATAATCCACTTCTTACCTCCGAGACTGTGTTATGATCTATATGGCCTTATTATTTTTATTGTGAGTATTAGGCTTATCATTATTGCTGATCACTGTTGTTGTGCTATGTTATTGTAATATTTACCATTATATAATCAGAGGAATATAGAAAAGTTTATGAAAGTGTCACTCCACAATACAATAGCAAAATATATAAATATGTAGTAAATCAGCTCAAAAGAGAAATATTTATGACTAATTATAACTGGTTATGATTAATAATAAATATTTAGATTATATCTTCGAATTAACTGTAGCAGAATCACCTTAAAAGGGGCTGAAACTTAAACACGCATCTAAATAGTTGTAAACGGTCACTTGCATTGGCTTCGTTGCTGAAACAAGAGTCGTGATGCGGTAGACAATGGAGGTCCTTGATGAGTTCTTTTAGAAGTGAGCTGGAAATTTTTCTCTGGTTGTTCTGAAGATAGGAAAGTCCACAGCGGATCGACAGAGTTACTTGAAGATGAAAAAATGCCGGAAAATCAAACTCAAGAGGAGAGTTTTAGGAGTCTTGGAAAGTGTCGTCTCAAAAGAAGAGGTTTTCTGAGCAGAGATTAGCCTAAGCTAATGAGTTTCATAGTTTCTATCCACACCCACCTTTGGGTGGCATAGCCAATACCAGGCGTGAATTTTTGAGCGGGAGAAGTTTTCTTTGTCTCCCTTTATGGCCCATTTGCATGTTTATGGCCGGTCCACCTGGCACCGGGGGTCATTTACTTCTCTTTGGAAATTGTTTGAAGTCAGATGGGGAGATGATAGTGGTAGACTGCTTGGCATCTCCTTGATAGTGGGGGGAACCATTTCACAATTTAGCACCCATATAATGGCGCTTTTCCACTGCATGGTACGGCACGGTACGACTCGGTACGGTTCACTTTTGGGGGGTTTTCCACTGGGTACAGTACATGGAACCTGGTAAAGAAGACATTGCAATTACTAAATGATATTTAGACAGACTTAAAGAAGTTCCAGATCTATAGGCTTCCTGTGCTCTTATTATTTCAGTTATTTTGCCTTTAATGTAAATAAATATGTGCAAACAATATACTTGCTCTTGTTCATTTATTTTTATGTTAATTACATTGTGCCAGCTGTCTCTTTAATACCGCGTGGTTTATATACATGTTGCTGCTGATTGGGCTGACATTTTTTACACACCCACCAAACAAGAGAAAACGTATCTCAATGCAACCCCGTTGCACACCGTTTCCAGGAAACATGTCGTTCAATCCGGAAACCGTAGCAAAATGTTGTGCACCGGTTTGAACTTGAACTTGCCCCAGTTCTTCTTCTTCTTCCTTGTTTTATGGCGAGTTGCAATCTTTGCGCATATCACCACCTACTGTGCTATTATGCAGTCAGGATTCTTTTATTATATTAGTTGTTCCTTCTCAACTCTGAAGCCATGAGTCCAGGTATCGGCTGGCGCTGCGTGTTCAGCTCCTCCATCCTCCACACTGAACCCCTTACACTCCAAACCGAAACAGAACATCTTTTATATTATATTCGTTTATCTAGTCCTGTGCTATATAAAAAATTAAATAAAATCCTATATCCTGTTCTATCACTATTAAATTCATATCCCAATAAATATCCCACATCCTTATTCTTCTTACCTTTATCCTTTAGATATGCTATTAGTTCCTTCCTATCCTCACTATACTTTATACATTAATATATTGCATGCTCAATTTTTTCTTTCTGTAAGGCTCCAGCTTGTAATGACTCTCCCAGCCTCTAGTTGGTGCTGACTTGTAATGACTCTCCCAACCATTAGCTGGCACTGACACTTATGCCGTGTAATGACTCTCCCAGCCACTAGGTGGCCCTAGCTTCTGTAGAATTCATTGTATTACTACTCATTAGGACTTGATTCCTCCCACCTGTGGGTCATTACCTTGTTTGTGTTTGCCTATTTAAGCATGCCTCTTTCTTTCAGTTGTGTTCAGTCCTACTATGCATGTGTTATCCTTGCCAAGAAAGCTAAGTCTGTTGTGTTTTTGGATTTGCCTTTTGCTCATCTTTTGTTTCTTGTATTTTTTTTGTGGAAGCACGGCTTCCTTTTTGTTGTACTTTTGAACTTGGACTCCTCAGTAAAGCACTTTTTGTTCAGTCATCTAAGCCTGCATGTTATTCTTCTGCCCTTGGGTCCATCTGTTATTTGCCATCCACCATAGCTCAGTGGTAAAAGAGGCAGTTCAGTTGACTAGAAGACCCGAGTTTGATTCCAGCCTCAGACACCCATCACACCATGATAGTGTTTATACTGTCATATACTTTATATCACAACATGTTGCTTTATTGCACTATGCTATTACTAAAAGAAAAAAAGAATTAATTCTACTTCTGTACTTATTACTTATTCCCTATCCAAAACT
>NW_015554178.1:256812-297615 GCF_001515605.1 Sinocyclocheilus anshuiensis
GTTTCATTTATAAAATGGCTCTCAAGGCCCATCGGGGTCATTGGGGAGCCATACGCATGCAAATACAGTACGAATCTCACAAACGAGACCAATTCTTTTAGTGTTTTCCCTAAACAGCTGTTGTTGTTGGTTAGTTTCTTTTTCCTTGCTTTCGTTTGTCACAAAAATCAAATTAACCTCCAGCTTATCGTTATGGAGGAAGTGATATGGGATATTCTCACTGCAGTTTGATCAAGGTGAATATCAAACATAGACTGTAAACCCATACTGTATATAGGGGGCGCTGGGACTAGTTGTCACAATTTTTAGACAAATAAATATTTTCTCAGGGTTAGTTGGTTTTTGAAAGTTAGTTACAGCATAAAGTCTTGGCTACAAAAATAACTATTACACCATGTCCATACCAAACTGTAAGGCTCCAGCTTGTAATGACTCTCCCAGCCTCTAGTTGGTGCTGACTTGTAATGACTCTCCCAACCATTAGCTGGCACTGACACTTATGCCGTGTAATGACTCTCCCAGCCACTAGGTGGCTCTAGCTTCTGTAGAATTCATTGTATTACTACTCATTAGGACTTGATTCCTCCCACCTGTGGGTCATTATCTTGTTTGTGTTTGCCTATTTAAGCATGCCTCTTTCTTTCAGTTGTGTTCAGTCCTACTATGCATGTGTTATCCTTGCCAAGAAAGCTAAGTCTGTTGTGTTTTTGGATTTGCCTTTTGCTCATCTTTTGTTTCTTGTATTTTTTTCTGTGGAAGCACGGCTTCCTTTTTGTTGTACTTTTGAACTTGGACTCCTCAGTAAAGCACTTTTTGTTCAGTCATCTAAGCCTGCATGTTATTCCTCTACCCTTGGGTCCATGTGTTATTTGTCATCCACCATAGCTCAGTGGTAAAAGGGGCAGTTCAGTTGACTAGAAGACCTGAGTTTGATTCCAGCCTCAGACACCATCACACTTTCTCACCACAAAATTCACATAAGCTGTTAACATGTACACCAATTAAAAACAATGAACAATTCAGCTCTGAATGAACCAGTCTTAATCTAGCTATTATCTCCTATTCCTTCCTCTTACAATCATATAACCAGTTACAAATCATCTTGTATTAAATGCATATTGAATAGCACAAAATAAAAATAGCACAAAATGATAAAATGGTGTTCAAAATAAAGCATATAAAGCTGATCGGTTATAATTTTAATTTGATTATAATTATAAAAAAAAAAATTTAACAGAGATTTTAGATTTATGAGTAGCCTAAAATAAACTTTCAAACTCGTTTACAACATGTATTTCATACCTCATACGTACATTTTGAAATCAGTGTGTACTTTGAAAACGTGAGTTGCTAACAAGGTCTTATGGACTACAACGTCCCTGCTGGAAAAAAAAAAAAGAAACCATCACAGAAATTCTAATGTTTTTTTCCACTACAAATACCATTACAAACATTACAAACCATTACCATTACAAACTTTTAACCATTAAAAAAGCTTTTCTTTAGTGTGTTTTGAGACATATTCCATTAGGATTTAGTGGTTTTATCAAGTTTTATCACCAATAGAAGGTGACCAGTAGAGCCCATTTCCATTAAAACCAGTACAATTCTCAATATAACCAGTAAAATCATTACAAATTCTGTGATGGTTTCTATTGTTTTGTTTTTTCAGCAGGGGTTTGTCTGAAGCACATAAACTCAAATTTATGTGGTAGATGTCATGTAGAAACGTGTTAACCAATACACAGCAGCTTTGAAATTCACGTTTGAGGCAATGATTCAAGTCTGGTCAATGAAAGTGAACAGCTCACTGGCAGGAAAGATTCAGAACACTTGGAATGTAGCGCATGAGTCATATGTACTATTGTAGTATTTTTAGAATACTTTTAATTGTGCTTTTTCTGAGGTTTGAACACGCCATTCCAGTTCCCATTCATACAAGCAACCACTAAAAAATTCTGGTGCTGAACAGAGGAAAGAAAATAATGATGAGGTTTGGAATCAAATGAGGGAATGAGGACAGAATTTTCATTTTTGTGTTCCATCCTTTAAAGATTCTTAAGCTACTGAATGAAAGTTCTACTTTAATTTAGACTATGCCAGGAAATCAGTATTGCTGTTTTATAATTTTTGAAAACACAAACATATTAAGAGTTATTTATTTATATAAATATAAAATCTGGAGTTCTTTATTTTGACAAAGCTTTATTATTTCTGTCCATTCCCATGATATTAAAACAGAAATAACAGAAAATAAATATTAAACATCCACATTCTGGGCACTCTGCATTCTGTTTAGTTCAGTATATGACCCTAAAGAGCATGCAGAGGGTGGTTGTCAGCTGTTAATAATCAAGTAGCTGGAGGCCACTCCAAATGACGTCAAGCATTCCTCCCTCACATCAGGCTCTCTCTGATCCAGCCCTGCTCCAGATCGCCTGTATGCTCTCTCCTCAGATGCCTCCTTCATATTTTCCACTCTGAGCTTATTAATGTTAGAACATGATTCCTGTACTCTCTCCTCAAAGGTCCAGGCCCCTCCAGGTGTGCGCAGACCACCCTTGGCCCTTGTTGTTTATATAACATCAAGCTAAGCTCTTTCATGTGCACCACACTTTTAGGAACCACTGGGAAGGAAAAGATTCAGCCTGCACCCCCTACGCCCTCATCTCAAGGATAATCATGATACTGAAGTACATGCATATTAAGCCTGTGTGCATAGTGTCGGTGTCTGTTTCACATATGGGAAAACCATAATACTTTATGCTACAGGAGTGCAGGGATAATTGTGACACTTTTGGTTTTTGCAAATCTGTTCAGAACATATTTAGCCTAAAAAAATTCTAATTTTGCCTCAAACATCTTGAACGTGTCAGTTAAAGGAATAGTTCACACAAAAATGAAAATGTTTGTTGTTTCTTCACTGGACCATATTTGGAGAAATGTAGCATTACATCACTTGCTCACCAATTGATCCTCTGCAGTGAATGGGTGCCGTCAGAATGAGAGAGAGTTTATAAAAACACTGATAGAAACACAATAATCCACAAGTATTTGTGATAAATCCATCATTAAAATGTCCATAATAAAGCTTCCTCCAGTGAATAAGTCCATCCCCTGTTGCCCTCTCACATCAAAACCCTCTGATATATTTGTTTAGAACCGTTTTGGCTTGTAAACGGTGGTTGATCTGAAGCAATTTTATGGATGGCCTCGCAATGTAGCCTAAGAGAATGGTTTGAAGTTAAAACATCGTAATGTGATGTTTTTATATCAGCTGTTTGGACTCTCATTCTGACGGCACCCATTCACCATAGAGAAGCAAGTGATGTAATGCAAAATTTCTCCAAATCTGTTCTGATGAAGAAACAAACTGATCTACATCTTGGATGGCCTGAGGGTGAGTATATTTTAAGCAAATTTTTCATTTTTGGGTGAACTATTTTTTTTAAGAGAGCAAAAAAAATGTCCAAGGTCGGGTCAATTGTAGCAAAGGCGCTGTATTATTGTCACGGTGCTTCTATGTGGAGTCGAGGAATGCGGAGGCGAGGGAGAGTCACGAATAACAGTCTTTATCCAAACAGGGGTAACACAGGGCAGGCAGGAACACACACAGAGCACATAGTATAGAATCTATACTATAGATGACACCGGACAAAGGAACAAAGGAACGGACAACACTTTAAATACAAGACTGAACGAGCGTAAATTAACGGGACACACCTGAACCAAATGACTAATCAAACGAGGGTCACGGGGAGCACAAGGGGAGAAAACCACAGCAAAACAGGAAGACCAGGCTGACAATTATGCTTTAAATTATTACCTACCTTAATTATTGTTACATTTACACCTACATGACAATGTGTTATCTTATTTCTATGTTTACTTCACTCTGGGTATATGAGGACACACCAGTGTCTTGAATAATCCATTTGCATAAATTACTTCATGACTGATTAGATGTTGTACTTGAACTGTTGCTTTAAAAGTATAGTCATTACCTGGAAAAGCACATTTGTTCTTTGAATTAATCCCCTTGTGCTTTCTTGTTTCCTGATATATTGCTTGAAAAATACATGGGAGAATCCTGACATACAATTTTCTGCAATTTTATGGTTTAATTTTCTCTGCTAAGATGTCATTTAGTGTATGTACAATTACCACATATAAACCGATGACCCTGGGAATTAAAAAAACAGCACATTTGCCAAACTGACATAAACATATTAACTGCAAGCAGATGAACCTATGCTGGTGGATATGATGTCAGCAGTTAATTGGATGAATGTTCATCCAGTGGAAATACATTTAGCCTCACACCTCAACCACAGACATCACTGTTCGTTCGCTCGACTTCTAGACCAGACCACCAACTTAGAATGACTCATGCCTGAAGATGTGGGCTGGTGACAGGTAACAATTTAGAATGAACGTTGCTGGTTATAACATTCAAACAGCACATGGCTGTCAGGGTCAATGTTACAGATGAGTATTGTACATTGTCTCTGCACAATGAGCATGATGTTGGTGAGTCATTTTTCAGAAATAGCTAGCACACTAATAAGCAAGCATGGTGAGGGAAAACAAAGCAAAGGAAGAATGGTAGCTCAGGGTCACAGGAAAAGGGAGACAGATGTAGGTAAAGGGTTTCTTGTCTTGTTATAATATGGTCAGTTTTTGAACTGAATAAAACTTTTATTGATACAGTGTCCTTAGGAGTTATAATTGTGGGAGAAAAAAAAAAAACGAAAACTATTTCTGTACTGTCCTTATTCTGAATAACTTTTGCTGTTAATACTTTCTTGATGTAGACCACATCCTGAACATTTAGCTGCACATGAAATGGACTGTTATTTATAAATCACACACAGTTTTACAGTAAATCTAGCCCTGTTTACAGTTTCTGGTTACAAGAATGTTCTGGGAACGTTAGTTTTTGGTTCTCAGAATGTTTTGAGCTTATTTTTTGGTTAGCTAGGAAGGTAATTCCATAAATGCATTGTGGTACTGACATGAACATGCATCGAAGACTGTCACGGAAATTGTTGAATAAAGTTGTTATTTTTGTTTTCTTTGCACACAAAAAGCATTCTTGTAGCTTCATAAAATTAAGGTTGAACCACTGATGTCACATGGAATTTTTTTTTTTACGATGTCTTTACTACCTTTCTGGGCCTAATTAATGATAGAATTAATGATAGAATTTTCATTTTTGGGTGAACTGTCCCTTTAACATCACAAATGATTTTTCTTTTATGAAACAACTTAAAGAATGAGCATCAGACCCCAAATTGTCCATTGCTTTCACACAAAGAAAACCATGTTCAAGCAGGCAACAACTAGTTGCTACTTGTTTTTTTTTTGTTTAAGTTTTATTTTATGCCTTTTATTTAGATAGGACAGTAAGTTGACAGGAAGCAAAGTGGGTGAAAGAGAGGGGGTCAGGAAAGGTCCACGAGCCGGGACTCAAACTCAGGACGCCTGAAGCACAATGGCACTACATGTCGGCACGCTACCCACAAGGCCATCGGCACCAATCCATAGTTGCTACTTGTTGATATGAATTTAAGATCAACAAAATATTCCATATTCATGCACTTCTCCAAAGTGAAATGCTGATAACACATTGCAGAACCTTCCAGAGCAGAGCACTTTAGTACTTTTCAATCATCTGTCAGATGATGCATGGCTAACCTCCCCCTCATATTTGCACAGCTTATAAAAGTGCGTTGCTCTGTTTGTTTGACGTGAACTGGGAGAAGATGTGAGGAGAGACCTGAAACAGAGCAGCTGCTGCCACAGACCAATTAGTGCTGACGTCAAACCTGCGTCCCATAAGGCTCTGCAGGCGGAGGTGTGATAGCAGAGATGTGAAAGTGAGGGAGGGCAGGGGGTTGACTGCTCAAATCAAAGCTTCTTGAAAGCTGTTTTCCCCCCTGGATCATACATCCATTTCCTCCTCTTTTTTCTGAGTATAGCAAAGACATTCATTGACGTCACGCCGTAAGGCCAATGAGTATTTAACAGAGGTGATGGAGAAGCATCGTGCTGCTGATGGGTGTTTTTTGGGCCAAAATGTGCCCTGGATTACTTTGAACTGAACACAAGGGACTGGTTGCTCAAACACCTTTTATATTATGAAACAACACAGCAGAGTGTGATGTTGGAGGCAAAGGTTAGGCGAGTGCCGTTATGAAACCCAGGCTGTAATAAGGTCATCTGTCTGGTCCAATTTTTACAGTAGACTTTCATTACATAATTGAAAACATTTAGGCCTATATTAGTCATAGCCTTAAGCAACCAGAACACCCTTGAAACTGCCCAACAACATGCTAAATTCCACTCAGAACTATTTAGCAGCCACCTAGAAATGCTGTAAGCACAACTGCATAGCATTATGCTAAAAACTGCTCAGAACACCTACGCTGCATCCAAAATCATATACTTCTATGTAGTATGCAATTATTAAATGTACATACTGAGTGACTGATACCATCTTTGTCATGGATTCATTGGTTCGCAGTGAGTTTACAGTTTTAATGTACATCTTTGCTTTTATTTATTTTCAAGATCTGAGGTAAACTATCTGTTGTTGCTTTCAGTATGGCTTTAAATGCCATGCAATATGACATTCAAACTCACATTAGATATGTTTAACTTTGAATCAGTTTGAAATAACTGATTACGTATAACTGAAATGCTGTAATTTCATAACAGCACTCACCTGACCTTTGCCTCACCAATAGAGTAGAATGTCTGAATTTGTAGTATTCGAAAAACAGTAGGCAAAAACGACCTAGATGACCTTCTATTTCCGCCGGGATTCTGAAGGAAATAAAGTTTTATGGCATTTAGGATTAATGATTGTAAAGTGACACAGCTGATGCTGGTAGGTCACATGCAATGACAACATGGCAGATGTAGTACGTTTTTAACAATCATGAAGTAAGTTCAAATTCAAATGTAGTTCCTACTCAGACAGCACATGATTTCAAATGCACCACTAGTAACTGTCCAAAATACCTGAGCTACACGCTACCTACCATGCATCAACAAGCCAAAAAAAAAAAGAAAGAAGTCTGAACTCCTTAGCATTTAGCAATGTCTTAACCAAACAAGGGTGCATTTCCCAAAAGCATCATTAGCCAACTTGCAAGTTCTGTCATTACCAACATAGTTCAACGATTCTGTATTTCCCCCAAGCCATAGTTCAAACAAACATTCGCAAACAGTACTGCAAACTTGCGTGGTTGGAACTGTGGTTAGATAACAAGATAAGCAAAGATAGCATGCAGTACAATATCTTAAATTCCATTTAAATATATATATATATATATATATACATTTCAATCTATGTATTTTAGCGTGCCCTTAATAAGCACCATTTTTGTAGAGCGTGTATGTGTATAAATGCGTAAGTATGACGTATCCAGAGTATGGCATGAACCTGCGATGAATCAAACATAAAACAAAGCAAACTGACAGGGAACAAAAAAATAATGAAGTAGTCATCAGATAGTAGAAGTTATTACTCCACTACCTGCATGTGATGTAATTAACGACCAATTGTTGAATCAACGATGGAGATGTGATGTTCATAAAAACAGTTGTGACTAGCTAGTTAGTTTCTACAATGATGCCTTGTACTATAGTGGTTAAGCAGAAACATAGATTGCTGTACGGGAAACACACTCCACTTAGAGCACCCAAGCAACCACAGAACAGCGTTTAAAAACACTTAAAACACCTTAGCAACCACATAGCAACACTGTGGCAACAACCTACAACATTCTACCACTGTGGCAATGAGTTTTGCACAGTTTTTACCTTTTCTTCATAATCAGGTTAGTAACTACAATCAAATTTGAATAAATTGTATCGGTTGATAACTATGACGATGTCAGGGTCAAGTTATCGTGTGTTTGGCATTCAGCATGTTCAGCTCATCTACATGAATACATTCTTTTTCTAGTTTTGCTAGATAAATGCCCTGCTTTTGGGGAATGCTTCATTTGAATGCATCCCTACATGATAACATGCAAATTCTCAGCAGTGATGTTGGTGAAGCCTCCAGTAGTGTCGACAGAATCCAAATCCTTTACGTCAGGTTGTCATGGCAACGACAGCATATTGACCCATGATTCACTTGGTGGCTAACTGAAGCAAAGTGTGTGAGAGGGTCAGCCTGGATGCACAACTGATTTGGAGAGCAATCCGGGAAACAGCGCATGTTCAGCGCAAGGGCTGCAGGAACTGTCCATTAACCTTGAAAGATTCTCAGCAGAGAGCATGTTAATGAGCGACATGGGGTCCACCATGCTTAAACCACATGTCATTTGACTTCACCTTGAGAAATTTTTATTATAATTGCGATTTTTTTTAAACCAGCAAAAATATAATCTTATCAGATTTTCTATGCTAAACTGTAGCTGCAAGAATGTCATAAAGAAGGTCATAAATCTTGGCATTAATAGTATTAATCAGTATTAAGCTGTGGTCACATTTAATGCACCGATACTCAAGGCAAAGTTCGTTCTTTTTCATTCTTCTTTTAGGGGTAAAAAGAAGTTGGAAATATCTTTGCAATGGTCTACTGTTAGCAAACATCCCAAATACCGGAAAAATAAACACGGAACTAAAAAGAATGACAGCAGTGAGGAAACAGCAGTTAAGAAAGCATTCAATCATAGTGATGTGGACATGTTTGAAATTCAGCACTCCAGTCAAGTCATGTTTATTTTTTAGAACTTTATAAAATAGACTGCTTTAAAGCAAGCAGCTTTACAGTATTAAACATAAAAACCATCTCAGTGTCACTTTTAATTAGAATTTCAACTTAAAGGGATAGTTCACCAAAAATGTTAAATTCTGTAATGAGTTATTCACTCGTGTCGTTCCAAACCTGCAAGACCTTCGTTGATCTTCAAAACAGAAATTAAGATATTTTTGATGAAATCCAAGAGATTTCTGACCCTGCATAGACAGCAAAGTAACTGAGATGTTCAAGGCCTAGAAAGGTAGTAAGGACATTGTTAAAATAGTCCATGTGACATCAGTAGTTCAACCATTTCTGCTCTTCCGTGTCAGTCTTTGCCGCTTGTTTACACGCATGCGTGTAAACTCTTGTGTACTCATGGTACTCTTGTGAACTCTATTTTTTGTTATTTTTGTTTTCTTTGTTTTCAATACGTCATTGCCGTGGACCAATGGTAATTCAAAGGTGTTTACCAACTGGAAAACACTTTTCCAGAAAGCTCGATTCCGGAAACAATTTACAATCAAACTTCGTTTTGGTCTGGTTTTGTTCGAAATGACATCACTAACTCTTTGATTTTGCTTTTGATTTTGCACAATTACTGTTGTTCGGCAAATATTTGTGGGCAAATAAGTTGCGCTCACAGTAGCGAAATTTCATGGGGGAAAAAAAAGCTCCATTGTCTCAGCTCACACAGAAATTACTTTCAAACCAAGCAACTGTACCTGTTGCAAAATCTGCGTTGGAAATTTTTTTTTACCCTAGTGCAAATCGCATGGATTCCTATTGAAATTACTTTTGATTTTGCCCATGAAAATTTGCTGATCAATGGTTATGGTATAAATGGTAGGCCTACCACAACAGGAATTCACACAATCAGCAATTTCACATGAAGGCTAAGGATTTCCCCAGATTTCACAACGGCTTCACGTTGGTCACGTGAATTTGTGATGAACAACAAAAAGATGCTTGGTTTGAAAGTAACTTCTGTGTGAGCAAAGCTTCATACATTGCCACGCTATTGACAATGGACCATTTTGACAATAGTGTAATAGTGTATTTAATAGTGTTTTTCTTCTTTTATAAGTTGCTTTGAATGTAAAAGAATGGATAAATCAAAATATAATAAATGCCAGCCATCATTTAATGTTGGCGTAAGAAGCTATTATTAAAGCAGAATGAATGACTGACCACATAGACGAAGTAGGTGATTCATAATGAAACTTACTGGAGGGAACCACAACTCAGTACTACCAACTTTGAGGATGCATCATACTTCCTCCGTTTGGCTCTTTTTTAATCCTCTTCAGGATATGATCTTTTTGTAGCTTCGATAAATGATACTCCAAGAACCAACCTGAATGGGATTTTATCAAACACATCACAGATATGATGTCAATAAAGAGCTAAAAGCACATGCACACTTCAGTGTAATCTCTACCTATATGCAATATACACAGTGATGCACTCATCTGATCCTCTGTAAACCATACCTATGTCATATATACACCAGACCAACAGATACAGATTACATTTAACTCAAAACCGTAGCTCATTCCAGAATAATGTGTTTTAATATTGTGAGGAATATCCTGAAATAATTCAACCCAATTTCTGGTAATGCGCTCTCATCTTATGATAGAGACAAGCATCTCTACACCGTCACAATATGACGTAAATATGAAGTGCTCTGCAGGCAGAACTCAATAAAGAAGGATTATTGGATTGACCTGCATGGCTAAGGTAGTTCTGACATGGTTAACTTGAAGAAGGAACATACCCCACACAATTATGTAATTGTAGAGTAATGTGAATCAAATAAAAACATGAGATCAGTGTTCTTCCTTCTAGGCAAAATCTGAGGTTCTTCATCAACTGTGTCCAGACTTCTACTGAACAAACAGCAAGTAGATAAATTATGCAGCTGATTCCTCAGGGGAAGATTTTGCTTTGTTAAACTTAGAAAGCATAAATGATGACTAATATCAAACAATTATAGGGCTGACAAAAGATTTATTATAGTGGCTTAACATGTTCAGTTACACTACCATGTAAGGCTGCATTTATTTGATCAAAATTACAATAAAAAAAGTAATATTGTGAAATATTATTGCAATTTAAAATAATTGTTTTCTATTAGAATACATTTTAAAATGTAATTTATTTATTTGATGCAAAGCTGAATTTTCAGCATCATTACTCCAGTCCGCAGTGTCACATGATCCTTCAGAAATCATTCTGATTTGCTCATAAAGAAACATTTTCTTTAATTTCAATATCTTTGTGGAAACTGTGATACGTTGCGGAGAGTTCCGGTCCTTGGAATCTGATTGGTTGAGCCGCGTTCCAAGCTGTTACTTACTATTAAGCCCCGTTCACACCAAGCACGATAACTATAAAGATAACGATAAAGATATAGTTCTAAAAATCGTTCTCAATATTAAAGAATAGCAGAGTTCACACCACAACTATAACGATAACGATACAGAGGAACGATATCGTTGTGATCACTTTCAAAACGATTTTTTTCCAGCTGATGAACGATAAAAAATTGACAGCCAATCAGAATCCATCCTGCTGTAACGAGCTCAAGAATTTAAAGCGGCAGACGCGCGTGCGCTTAGAATAAACAGACGATATCGTTAGCTGGTGTGGACGCTAATATCGTTATCTTTATAGTTATCATTCTTGGTGTGAACGGTGCTTTATACTCTACAAACATATACCTTTGTTTACTTTGTGTGTTGCTTGGCAACCACTTTGTTGCAACCACAAGTGTTTCTGAGGAACTACATTGTTTGGTGGAAGAATACTGTTTTTATTAATATCATTACATTTTATTTGCTCTGTTTTATTTTGTGAAACCTAACTACGTATATGGAATAACCGTTTAATAAAAGCAATAAGCCCCGTGAAGCTGTGGTTTACAGTGAATTTATAACAGCTAGGGGGGTTTTAGGCACTCCGCTTCACGTCTAACAATGCCCCTTAGCTGTTATAAATTCACCGTAAACCACGGCTTCTTGGGCTTATTGCTTTATTTTGGTTATAGAAAGGTGGCATATAAATAAAACATTATTACTTTGTATAGGAGACACTTCTTTCAGCAGCTTTACTCATATTTTCCAGCACTCCATCAAATGTCTCAAGCAAGCAAACTAACACGAAACTAAACGAAAAAAATTTATTTCTTAAACTACTTCAATTTAAATCTGTTTTTCACCCACAGTATTAACTGTTTTTAGCAGATTTTCTTTTAATGATGATCATTCTGAAATAATGCTGAAGGAAAGTTATATGAATTAAAAGGAACACTCTGGTTTGGTGTCAATGAAGGGGCATCAAATTGGACAAAAACATCACAGTATGAATTCTAACAGTTACTAAGAGACCAAAAGGGCACAACCTTTAACGGATCAGCCTGAAATTCCCCTCAGCAAAATCAAGTCTGAACAGCGTGTTCCTCTGAGCTGCGTGTTAATGAAGACACAGAACAGCTCAATCTCAGCTGATGAAAGCTGGCCACATTTAATTTGATTTCATTATAAAGCGAGGCAGCTTTAAAGTGTTTGATAATTTTCCGAGTTGTTTCGAGTCGTCGTGCCAGGCTGTTAGGAAAGGGCAGTGTTCATGACCAGAGACGCAATGTTCTTTACGCCGACTGCTCCGTGTTTACCGCGGAAGATGGCAGGATAATGAGTGGTCGTCCACACACCGCTCGTACAACGCACGTGGCCTCCGTGGAAGTGAGCAGTAACGGTAAACACTGACAAACAAGTCAACTCCTCCGAGGGGACTTCAGCTACTAATAAAAACCTGTTGTTCCAAAGTCAGCTTTAATGATATAATTACATCTATATGACATGAATGTTTGACCTTTGGCAGTTTAGTGCAAATGAATCACTGAAAGCGAAAACATTAGCAAGGGGAAGTAGCCATTATCTGTAAATGTCGGAAGTAAACAGTAGCGAAATACCATTTACTGTAGGTGTTTACAAGCAAACGTTCAAAACAAGTAATTAAAAGACAATCAGGCAGGCAGCCTCGATTTGAGATTGTCGTCTGACGTGCAACAGTGCCACCTTCCGAACAACTGCCATATGACATTCAGTTACTCGAACGGAACACACAAATATTGTTTGGCAAAAAAAAATATATATATATATACACACGCACGCACGCACGCACGCACGCACGCACACACACACACACACACACACACACACACACACACACAATTGTATTGTCATACCTGACAGGATCAAGTATACAAGTATTTAAGTAAAAAATCAATCCAATTCAATTTCACACATGGTAGAAGAATACCTGAGTTTTTTTATGACAATAAAAATTGTTCAGTCTGACCAGTAATAAAAAACATGTTCAGAGATATATAAAAATGTTTAGAAAAAACATACAACCTCATAAAAATTAGACAAATTCTCCTGGATGCAAACATGGTGAAAAAAGTCATCAAGTGTCTGTTTGATGAGGTATAAAGATCAAGTTAATGACTCCAGACCCATGATCAGAGTCTCCCAAATATGAATGATATGCACAGTTAAAAAAATGTGTCTAGAGTTAGCATAGTCAAGCAGACGAGTAATATTGAAAAGTCAAGCATCAGAGCTCTCCTCTGATCTCTCCTCATTCGCCACTTTCCAGTTTTTCCGCTTTTTCCTTTGAGGTTCGGTCAGCGTGTCCGTTTCAGGGCAGTCTCTCTTCCTGTGCGTTCTCGTCCTTGTGTCTGAATGGCTGTCCTCTGTGTCACTGTCCTCGGTTCTGTCTTTGTTTTTGTGCTCCTTTTTCCTCCGCTTGCTCTTTCCTCCCTTCCTCCTCTGTTTCCTCCTGACGGTGTCCTCTGCATCGCTGCAGGTCTCAGAGCCTGAGGCAGCAGTCTTCCTTCTCTTCTTCTCCTTTTTCTTTTTCTTCTTCTTAGACGACTTCTTGGAAGATTTCTCTATGTCAGCGTCCAGTTTGTTCTTGTGTTTTTTCCTTTTGTGTTTACTATTGCTGCAGTCTTTTCCCCTGAAATAAAAGAATATAGCATTAAACAAGCAAAATATGCTGCTGGAATATTTTAAATAATTTTATATATTGAGATTATGAATTAAATTATTCTAGAATTAAGTTCTATATTACTTACTTTAATATTAAATAAATTCATAATTAAAATATATTACATGATTTATGACTATTTAATTCTTTAGAAAACAGAATTAAATTAAAATTAAAATTAAAAAAAAGAGTAGTCGTTCATTAACCTTTGTATTTACATGTTTTTCTCTGTTGGTTACATTGTAAAGCCATAAAAATAATCATTATAAATGTACATACATATATTTAGGGCTGGACAATAATTCAATATCAATATGTATCGCGATATAATTATTTTCAATAACGGTGATATGATTTTTAAACACATTTCCGATATTTCGATATATATTACCAGTGTTTCCCATGCATTGATTTATTTGTGGCGTTTGACTTCGTTGAATAAACATGAGCACTGCACGTTTCAAAATCATAACATAACATGTTTTATATGAATGTATCTCTGAAGGGAACCGACTGTCTTCAGAAAAGTTTCGATGACATTTTCATTTTATCTGATAAAGTAGCATTCATGAGCGGAGCTGCTTTGATTACAGCCGTTACTGGGGAAACCGCAAGTTCTACCGCTCTCAATGCACCTCCTGCTGGCAGACAATCAGTTTGCATTTTAAATAAGCCCGTCTCTGTTACTGTTTTTGCTGTATTTTGGATCAAATAAATGCAGGCTTGGTGAGCAGAAGAGAATTCAAAACAATAAAAATCTTACTGTTCAAAAACTTTTGACTGGTATGTTGGAAGATATTAATAATTAATAAGGTGAGTCTGAGATGTTTATTTGACAGTGATTTCACATTTCTTGTTTGTATGAAGGCTAAATACAAATAAAGGTGAACATTAATTTATTTGTGCTGTTTTTTCTCTCTAAAGTATTATATGGTTTTATATGAGGTGTCATAGACTTGGCAAATTCATTTTTCATAAGTTTGTATGCACAGACATCTGTTGTGGGCATTCTTGGCAGTTTTTACAAGGCTTTTTTAAATAGTGTTCATATCGATATCGGAATTATATCGTATCGACCGAAATTAAGAAATATATCGTGATATAAATTTTGGCCATATCGTCCAGCCCTACATATATTTGTAAATTACATTTTAATTTTACATAATACATTTTAATTTGGTCGGGACAGTGAAACATTTAGTTGAACATTTAGTTTTTTATTCAATTTAATATTATATATTTGTGTAAAACACAATTTCCCCCACAAAATGTAGTCTAAGATTAAACCATAATTGGTGACCCCTACTCTATAAAATTATTTATTTTAAGATTAAATGGAAAAATAGACTCTATAACAGGAATCTTTTGGATTTACACACAGTATTATAATTTTACTTTGAATTAAATGTGATGTATTTTTATTTTATTTTATTTATTTTTTATTATTATTATTAATTTTTTTGTTAATTGCTTCACACAATTTCTGTCAAGATTAACAATAATGTCAATGTAATCATCAAAGAATAATGGACCCCTGCATTACCACAACAGACCATGTTAAATACCTCTGCTCTTTAAAGATCCTTCAAAAATATGCTGAATATTCATTAGACGCTGGCAGGAGTGCTTCTCCTTACCCATCAGGATAAAATTCCTCTGGATAAAGCTCCTTAAAGCCACTGTGGCCCCACCTGAGGAGACAGAACAGTGATCACAGGAAAGGCCTCAAGCATGCAAAAATAATTGCATGCTTCAACCATACAAAATAATTAATACACCATGAGAACAAAACCAACCACCAATACCTGTCAGGATCACTGGCTTCAAACTCATACAGTTTTCGTGCCTCTCTCTCAGACATCTCATCTCTCCTGTCTCCAAGCCGCTCTCGCATGGACCACTCCGAGTCATCCAAGTAACGGTCACAGTGCATGCGGCCCCTAAATGAGAAGTACACATGGTCACTAAAGAGAAAAAGACATCATGAGCAATAAACTAAGGTTGTGCCGTCTGTACCTCTGCTTTGGGAAATGAGCAGACGAGGCTTGTTGCTCAAGATCCCTCAATTTCCACATCTCAGACTCCTCTTGAATCTGAAGTTAGAAGTTTAATCAAAACAAAGACTTATTTGATTCAGCTGATATAAAAATGCT
Source organism: Sinocyclocheilus anshuiensis (assembly GCF_001515605.1). Taxonomy (NCBI): domain Eukaryota; kingdom Metazoa; phylum Chordata; class Actinopteri; order Cypriniformes; family Cyprinidae; genus Sinocyclocheilus; species Sinocyclocheilus anshuiensis. Next base: position 272,782 of record NW_015554178.1, read on the forward strand.
GAAATAATGCAAATTTAGAAGTTAATATACCTTGTTATGGGCGTCTGTGTGTCTGATGACATTTCGGAGCAGTACTTTACCCATAGACACCTTCGACATGATATCAAACCTTCAAACACCATACCACAGCAAAGTTTAATGTTTCAAAAGCTATAATCTACACAAGGCTGTTGTCTGAGAAACCAAGGATTTAATATCTATTTTGGACAGAATCGCTTTAGTGGAAATCCAATAGCCAAGCAAATGAGCTGGATATGCAAAAATAAGCGATTAAATACCAAAATAATCATTAGACTTGGCATGTTTTTGTCATGTAAACATGAGTGTGGCAACATCTCTGTTGACATTAGTTCACTAATTGGTTTCCTCTGACGTTTTCCTACTAGCTAACACAACCGTTAATAAGTAAGTTACAGTCATTGAGCAACATAGTATTTTTAAAACAGTAAAGGATGAACTGACCTTTCTATTATTCAATAAATTCGAAATGTAATGAGCAACGTGAACGTGGCAACAAAAACTAGTAGATTGTATTAACTTCCTCCGCACCTTACGCACAGGAGTTATTTCAAAATAAAAGTAGCGAATAAGCGAAAACATTCATTTCATAATAAAAGTCATAATTAATCACGTCCTTCTAAATATTAGAAGTGCTATTTGAAAATCATCTAGAAGACACCAGACAATAATTACTTTTAGTTTTTTAAGTTTAAAAACCGAGTAGAATATGCATGTTTTTCACAAATTGTTTTGAATATTAATTTATGTTAATCTACGTTAAACAATGACACACATAAGCAGAACATTATGGAAATTCTCTATTTAATTGGTAGGATATAGTTATATATCATGGGGTCTGTTGTGTCACAATGGCATCAACACAATGTTGCAATATATCACTCCAGATCCTCATTCATCAGAAATTCCGCTTTAGGAAGGCAATGAAAGACAAACAGACAGACAGAGACAGAGAGAGAGAGAGAGAGAGAGAGAGAGAGAAAGAGAGAGAGAAAATTGAAATGAATTTAAATGAATTCCCCAAACAATGTAAGAAATTTTGTTTTCTGATACTTTTCCTTTACACGCTACTTCCTTCTGAATGAAGAGAGATAGAATATTATAGCTTCTCATACTGTGCACCAATACAAACACATTATTTAATAAAATGAATCTTACTAAACATATTAATTAATAGCCTACTGTACTGTTTGAAGAGTTTATTTGCAAAAGCAGATAACTGTTTTTTTTAATTAATTTTCATAAATCATGTTTTTTATTGTGTTATCATGTTTTTATTGTGTTAGTTAGCTGTATTTTTTAGTTATTATTATTTAATCAAAACAACCCAACTGCAGTTTGACTGATATTAATTGGAATGCCGGATTTAAAAAAAAAACATGATTTTTGACATTTTTTTAAAATGGAGTTACCTGTCTTTGCAAATGAACTCTTCATTTGTAATATCTATGAAGTTGATCCTAAGTATCACAAGAATCAATTATTTTATATGATCATTTGTAATATCTATTAAGTTTAAAACACAAAAACAACTATGTAAAAATAATAAGATATTAGACTATAAACATGAATTGAAATCTGGAAACATGAACATGATGATGAGACCGCAGGTGTATTCAGTCTAAACAAGGAAGATCATTTCTTGACAAAACATACAAACAAATAATAAACTATAGGAGAAACACGTTTACAGTTTTTTTTTTTTAGTGGTTTAGTAATAGCAGCACATTAAAATGCCTATAATGAAGAAGAAAAGTCCCAGTTCTGTGGGACTTTGATTGGTCTAGTTCTTGGTCTGGTGACAGGATCTTGATGACACTCATGTGGTGTATTGTCTCGTCTCTGTGTGAGTGTGCAGCTTTCAGTGGTTCTCAGGCCGTTTCTTGTGTGGCTCTCTCACCCTGCCTTGCCTTTTCCCATCTTAGCTTGACCAGCTCATCCTCGCCTTGCCATGCCAGTGACTGAGAGCTTTCCCTTTTGTTTCATTCTTTTCTCTTTGTTAATAAAAATACACTGAATTAACTTTACAAGTACTTGAAGTACTTGCAAAAAATCAAAAAGATCAGCTGTCATATGTAAACATTTCAACAGCCAAGGAAAACTATATATCATCCAATAAAACATATATGGACAACCAATAAATACCTGCATTATCAGCATATGACGTCAGCAGCTTATAAAACCACTTAGCATTTGTTCATGATAAAGACAGCATGTTTATATGCAAGCATGGTGCATGTAGTTATGTCTGCTGCAGAATATGTGGTTGTCACAGTTTTGCTTTTAGCCTGGGGAAGTGTCTGCTAGACGATAGTCCTTTCATGAGAAAAAGTTATATGACCACAAAAGCACATTCAGTGCCAGGGTGTTTATTGAGTGCTCAATGAAATAATATATGATGACCAACAGCCAGCAGAGCACCTGACACAACCTAGGTCATTTATTGACATTGGCCAACTACAGGTGGTATATGATGGCATTAGCTGAACAAACAAAAAAGTTTGATGTAAGGCGATTGTATCATGAAACAGATAAACGCATACAGAGACATAACAAGTCTCAGTTTTGCTGATGATACCAGTTGTAACTTGTAACTGTTGTAACACATATACGCATGTGAAGTATACATTACATTTCAAAGTAAGAAAGAAATTACTGGGATTTTATAATGGTTGTTTTTCTGAAATGAGTCATCTTCAAAGGCGTATGCGGCCAACAAATGCGACAGAAAAACAAGCATGCAGCCATCTTTGCAATGTTGTCTTTGAACTTCCGTTTTTGCAGTAGCTGAGTAGTTCTCGTGCCCAGATGGCGTCAAGTTATATGAAATATGTTGAGATCTAATGTACTAACTAGCATTCGATTACTTTTACAGCAGTTTATGTACACTTGTCCATTTAAGCGCACACCTAAAGAAGGCCAAACAGTTTCACTCAGTCTCGGAAAGTGCCTGGGCCACAGCGTCTCTTCCGTAGCTCAAAACACGCGCACTGAACAAACTCCGGCGTTTCAGTGATGACTAATCTGAACACCTCTGATTGGCCATTGCATTCATAAGCTCAACAGAATCATGTGCGATTGGTTTTAATTTGCAACACTGTGAAAACACGTAAAAAGAAATATGAGATGAGTCGACACTTTTAATTTTATTTACATTTTCACTTTATTAGCAACAGCCGTAAGTTTTATTTTTCTGTTATTTCTTATACTTTTAATTGGCTAAGAAATCAAATACACAGCTGGACAATAACCAATAATTTGTATTCTATAATATTTTTTTTATATTTTCAAATTATAATTTTATGATTTGTTTATACAAACACTTTTTCCCCATTTTTATCACAGAATAAGGCAGAACATACTGTAATAAATGCAATGTCAATTAGGCCTAGCACTGCATTATTCATATACTTTATTTATTACTTGGAGATAACTTGAAAAAACAAGACCGCAAGTGCACATGAAGTGTTCCATTTGGGACAGGGCCATATTAGGGATTTCCTAGCATAAGTTATTACTTCTATGAGTCTGTCTTGGAGGTTCTGCGCAAAAGCGCCCTCTGGCTTCGAGTATGAATGAAACATACACTGCATGAGAATGTTGAGCGCTCTGTGATGTTCACATAGCCTCATTCTGGATGCAAATAAAACATCAGGTCATGCACAGACTATCCTATCTCTTTTAAAGGGGTCATATGATGCTGCTAAAAAGAACATTATTTTGTGTATTTGGTGTAATGAGATGTGTTTATGCGGTTTAAGGTTAAAAAAACACATTATTTTCCACATCCAAGAGCTTGTAACACTCCAAAGAGAAGGGAAAAATTGAAATCGCGTCATATGACCCCTTTAAGTTAAATCTAGATTTATTCACACCAGCCTTTGAAAACCTCTATGTGAAACACACTTGCCCCGAAAAAAGTGCGAGGGACGAATTTAAGTGTTATTAAAAGTGTATTCTACGCTTATGCATCAGCCATACTCCTTTCTTCAGTGTCACATGATCTTTCAGGAATAATTCTAATATGCTGATTTAGCCTATTCTCAATGTTAGAAACAGTTGTGCTGCTTAATATTTTTTTTGGAACCTGTGATGGGCTATTTTTTCCAGGATTCATTGATTAATAAAAAATGAAAAAGAACAGCATTCATTAAAAAAAAAAAAATGTTTATATTTTATTAAGTCTTTAATATAACGTTTTAGCAATGTAACATGTCCTTGCTGAAAGTATGAATTTCTTTCAAAATAATAATAATAATAAATAAAAAAAACCTACTGACCCCAAACTTTTAAATGGTATATGTATGTATATGTGACATGCCTCTCACTCCTAGTGCAGACTTGACTTGACAAGTTCACACAAGCTCAAGCTTTGCTGCTAAAGCCTGTGATAAGAGGGAAGATGAGAATTGTGACCAGCCTTTTGATCTTACTCAAGAAACAGAACTTTGAGGTTAAAAGGAATAAATGTGCTGTAGTCAGGAGTAAAAAAAAGTCCATATCTTCATGTCTTCCCATTAAAAAGGCCTATGAAGATAAAGATGTCATTTTTTTTCTTAACCTGCAACATGACAGCCTCGGAAATTTGTGGCTAAATACATCATCAACATCATAGCCATCCTTTCAGTTTCTGCATAGTATAAAACAGATCAGGGCAGACCGGTCAGAGTAACAGGATCTGGTAAGTGATCTATGATTTATTTGCCTAAGATTTAAAAATTTCTTAAAGTGGAAACAAGTAATTTAGATAGAAATTTAGATGCTAAATTTAGGTCATAAAGTCATAAGAATAAACTCATAAATGAGTGGTAGAAATGACTGATTCCGGCGGAAATTAGGTATGTTAATGAATACTAAAGCTCACTAATCTAATTTGTTCAGTGTGGTTGAATCTTGAGTCTGTGTGGGAAAATATTTCTTGCAGAATAGGGGAGCCCACACATGATTCATTATCCTGAAAGGGACATTAGACATATTTATTGCTGGAATAGCCTATCCGTCTTCTCTGTCTCTTTAGTCAATTAAATTTGAGCAATTACACTCTTAGATAGGCTATAATCTATAGCGGTCAAGTAAAGCTCTGGACCACTTTTAACCATTTTTCATTATGAAGGTGAGTATTAGTCAATTATTCCAGTGGACTGTGAGTATCATTTTGAATTTTTATAGCTTGAATTTGTCTGTGATTTATACTGTTATAGTGATATAACGGTTATTATGCTGCCCAGATTTCTCCATCATTTTGCAAACTGCTTCTGTTCTCCATAGGTTTCGCTTTCCAGAACGTGCAAGTGCTTCTCCTTCTCCAGCTTCTGGCTCGAACAGTTCAAAATGTTTCAAAACTTTAGCCCGTGTAAATACTGTGAGTATTAGAAGGACATGTGCTTTTGATTTGTCAAAATGCTTGTCTGAATCAGTTGCGGAAACATAGGCTACATGCTAAATTTAAATTATAGGGACTCCAAAAGAGGTGAAATAGGTGACATGTGTCTTTTTCATTCATAAAAAGAAAGTAAACCGAAACCACTTTCGTGTGTGGAGAAATCTTCCTGTATTGAGTAAATGGGAAAACAGGATCGTTTTGCTGGAAAACGGAACTAGTCTACTGAATATTTTTAAATCTTCAATTAGCTTAGGCAGCACTTTTAAAAGCATTCCGCTGCTGTTCAGTTAGCCTATCCAAAACTAAAATTAGCCTATATATGACAAAGAATGTTCCATGTTGACACCTTATAATAAAAAGGGAGCAGCAAATGTTGAAGAATAAGTGGAATTTACGAAAAACTTTTAAGAAACTCCCTTATATTAAGTAATAGCAAATAATTTTCTGTCAAAACTACACCTGTCGTTGAAAACCCTCACCTAATTCGTAGAAAAAAACAACACAATCCAATGCATATTAAAATACGGGTAAAACACCTGTCAAAATCAAATTCGAAAATTCCTTCATATTAACATAGTAGGCATAACTACATTGTGCCGTATTTTTTACGGAGTGTAGCCTAAGGGGAAAAAATGCAGCTACTGGTAATTTTCTGTCAGCCTATCCGTTAGATTTACGGGCATTGCTTTAACCCCAAAACAAGACTCAAATGCAATAAGTAATTCCAAATACGGGTAAAACACCTGTGAAAAATAAATATGGAAAATATTCATATTAACAAAGTAGGCCTACATTGATCCCTATTTTTACGGACTTTTCTTAAGAGTGTAACGAAATAACTAAACTCCAAAGGCTTATGGGTAGGCTATTTCTCAGTGCATCCATTTTGAAGTGATAATGTTGAGTGAACTATTGGAGTCTGATTACAAAAATTCACATTTCAAATGCGGTTTAATTATGAACGCTTAATTATTTTAATCGCATAAGGGTTTGCAGTGTGTATAAATGAAAAGAAATTTCAAACTAGCCTAACTGCCAATAACTCTTTTATTTGATCATTTTACCCTGTAACTTCTGTTTTCAAACTGCAGTGCTGGCACTGATCTTGGTTTTCACCTACCATGCTGGTGGAACTACAGACGAAGACCCTCTTTTCAAATGCTTACAAGACTCTGATTATGATTACCTTCTGAAGCTAACAGAACAAGGTCTCCCTCCATCAAAGAACCCACAGCATGTGGTAATCGTCGGAGCAGGTGCTGCTGGACTCACTGCAGCCAAGTTCCTGGAGGATGCGGGACATAAGGTCTCATAACACATAGCACAAAGCAACATTTAACACTAACCATAACAGACCCATGAAAACAGGAAATACTGATAGGAAGAGCTCTCTAAACACATCTACTGAAGGAAAAAATGACTGGTGCAAATCATGTCTCTAGTTACAAGAGATTATTAGAAATAATTGGTAAAAGCAGAACAATATGTTTTCCCCATTTCTTCACATATGAGAAGTTAGTTCCAGTTATCTATTAGTTCAGTTATCTATATTGCTGGGTTTAACACTTTCAGTGAGAAAGTGGATTTTGTGAGATTCATGATGTGGCCTAATATAGTAACTTTCTGCTAGTTCCAAAATGACATCTCCAATCTCATGACCTGGCTTTTCCTAACACATGAGGAAATCAGTCATTTTATCAAGTAATATACAGTGTAATCAAGGTTATATACAGTGGGTGAAGCAGAGAAAATCCCTAGAAAATATTTCCGTAAAGCACTGCATGATTAAAGTTTATTTAAGGTCTTTTCTGTAGAAGCACATGTACTTTCTATTTAATATCTGTATTATAATTATGCGTCATTATAATAGAATTTCAATTAACGTGTGCTGCTTTTGCCTATTCTTTTTTCTCTGCTCTTAGGTGACCATTATTGAGGCAAGTGAGCGTATAGGTGGAAGAATTCTAACACATAGGGACAAAAAAGAGGGTTGGTATGCAGAACTCGGTGCCATGAGGATCCCAAGTTTCCACAAGTAAGTTCTTTAATCTCTATCCATGAGAGTCCAATTCTATTTCATATTCACCTCATGTAACTTTCTGAGGGTAGACAGTACAATACTTAGTGTGAAATTAGTGTATCGCAATCAGCTGAGAGTAAAGATAAAAGTGCAGAGATTTATTTGATAGTGTAATTCATAATGAATAACAGGAAATCCAAAATGTGAAACTGAAAATCAAAACTTCTGCTCAAGTGACAATGACCCCTGGTGGTCAGAAGGTGGAAGGGCAGGCCACAACTTAAAGGGATAGTTTACTCAAATATCACAATTCTGTCATTAATTACTCGCCCTCATGTCATTCCAAACCTGTAAGACCTTCGTTCATTTTCGTAACACAAATTATATTTTTGATGAAATCCAAGAGCTTTTCTGCATAGACAGCAACGCAACTGACATGTTCAAGGCCCAGAAAGGTAGTAAGGACATCGTTAAAATAGTCCATGTGACATCAGTAACCTGGTTTCCATCCAAAGTTGCGAATTTAACTTATGCGCAAAAATGGAATATCGCATAAAACATTTGAGAACAAGCATAGTTTCCATCCAACAAGTCAAAGAGAACAAAATCGTCACTTCCTGATGAACTGGCACTAGAAATCACTAAGAAAAGTAGGAGAATATAATAACTTTCATATACAATAAATTACTTGCGCCTCAGAGCGAGCAGATGAAACACAATGAATGCGGTCATTGCTTTCAAAGGTGGATGCTGCTGTTTGGGAACGCAGTCGTCTAAGACATTTCTAGGAGGCAATTATACAGAAATACTTGACAGACTTTGCTCGTGCATTTCCGAATGGACCATAACAACATTTCAGATGCTGTGGAATGAGATCGGTCCGCTGGTTAGTCAGGTTTTGCCGTCCCATAGCGCAAAGTCACATTACTTTTCTGATGCGCTTGGAGGAATTTATTTGCAAAATGTATTTCCATGTCCCATTTTTCGCTTCAACCCTTTTTCGCACAAGTCAAAAACCACCTCAAGCGAGCGTAAAAACATTTTTGCGAATTAAGGGATTTTTATTCTAAATTTGGTGTTTCCATCACTCGTTTCTCATGCGATACTTCAAAATGCGCATTAAAAAAGGGTGATGGAAACATAGTGAGTGGTTCAACCGTAATGTTATGAAGCTACGAGAATACTTTTTGTGCACAAAGAAAAAAAAAATACAACTTAATTCAACAATTTCTTCAATTTTAATTTTTAGTGAACTATCCATTTAATCAACTTGTTTTCAATTATATCACTTTCAAGGATTCTTAGGCATTTTGCACAAAAGCTGGGCCTGGAGTTTGGAAGCTTCATACAGGACGATGAAAACACTTACTATTTTATAAATGGATTTCGTTATAAAACCTACACCGTAAAGCAGAACCCAGACATTCTGAACTACCCTGTGTATGACTGTGAGAAGGGGAAAAGTGCCAGAGAACTGTTTGACACGGCTTTGGGCAAGGTGAGTGAAAAGACAACATTTTCAGTTTATTCAAAAGGTTTATGTATCTGGCCAGCCAAATGTTTATTTAAAAGGAGAATGAATAAGGTTATTTACTAATGAAGTCAGAATAATTTAGAATAATTCAATAATGAATTCATTAACAATGTAATACTGTTATAACAAAACTTTTCCCCTTATCTTGCTTTTATGATTTATTTGCTAATATATTTTATTGTTCCTTTCTTTCTTGGATCTTTATTAGTTAAAAGATGATCTGCAGAAAATGGGCTGTGAGAAAACGTTGAACAAATATGATTCATACTCAGTTAAGGTAAAATGTCTGTAATATGTCATCAGATTTAATTAGCATTTATAATAAGCTTTAAAAATGTATTTAAGTCTAAATATGAGTACTAATGGCAGGATGTCTCTAAATCCAATCTGTAACAGGAGTATTTAGTTAACGTGGGAAATCTGAGCAGAGGAGCTTTGCGAATGATTGGTGATATCCTGAATGAGAACAGCTTCTTCTACACTGCCATCACGGAGATGCTCTACATCCAGTGTGATATAAATGACAATGACACGTGAGATATTACGTTTAACCCAATCTTATATCCTCTATAGTACCAGTCAACTGTTTGGGATTTTTAAATGTTTTTAATGAAGTCTCTTACACTCACTCGGGGAAGTCGTGGCCTAATGGTTAGAGAGTCGGACTCGTAACCCAAAGGTTGTGGGTTCGAGTCTCGTACCGGCAGGGATTGTAGGTGGGGGGAGTGAATGTACAGCGCTCTCTCCACCTTCAATACCACGACTGAGGTGCCCTTGAGCAAGGCACCGAACCCCCAACTGCTCCCCGGGCGCCGCAGCATAAATGGCTGCCCACTGCTCCGGGTGTGTGTTCACGGTGTGTGTGTGTTCACTGCTGTGTGTGTGCACTTTGGATGGGATAAATGCAGAGCACTAATTCCAAGTATGGGTCACCATACTTGGCCACATGTCACGTCACTTTTTCACTTTCACTCACCAAGGCTGCATTTATTTGATCAAAATACAGTAAAAAAACACTAATATTGTGAAATATTATTGCAAATATTTGGATATATTTTAAAATGTTATTTATTCCTGTGATGGCAAAGTTGAATTTTCAGCATTATTACTCCAGCCTTCAGTGTCACATGATCCTTCAGAAATTATTCTAATATGCTGATTTGATGCTCAAGAAGCATTCAATGTTAAAAACAGGTATGCTGCTTAATTTTTTTCAAATTATCATGACAATCATGACAGGATTTTTTCCTGAATTTTTTCAGCATGCATTTACTGTTATTTTTAATCAATTTAATGCATCCTTGCTAAATGAAAGTACTAATTTCTTTTTCTTTTCTTTTTTAAAATCATACTAGTGATTTTACTAGATATGTACGGTAGTACATATCAGCTAAAATAACAAAATGATGTCAAACATAATCAAAATATCTACATCTCTTTTTCAGGTATTCTGAATTTAAAGGCGGCTTTGAATCATTCCCTAATGCATTGTACACTGTGCTAAATGCCACAATTCTTACACACTCAAAAGTCCAGGCCATCAGTCAAATGCAGAACAACGTGACAGTTTCATATGAAGACCGTCATAACCACGGCATCCTGACCAGCATTACTGCCGATTATGTGTTGGTGACGGCCACAGCCAAAGCAACGCTCCTCATTGACTTTAAGCCTCCTTTGTCGGCCGAAAAGATGGAAGCACTGCGGTCGCTGCACTATTCCTGCTCCACAAAAGTAGTGCTGAGTTTCAGCAAAAAGTTCTGGGAGAATGATGGCATCCGGGGTGGGAAAAGCATCACAGATCTGCCATCACGTTTCATCCACTACCCCAGTCATAATTTCTCTGGGATATCAGGGGGCGCTGTGTTGGCTTCTTACACCTCCTCTGATGAAGCTGCATTCCTACAGACTATAAATGAAGATGAGTTGAAGTATCTGGTATTGAATGACCTGGTGAAGATCCATGGAGAACACATCCGCCAGCTCTACACTGGGGGTGTTGTGAAAAAGTGGGGACTGGATGCTTACAGCCATGGCGCCTTTGCCATCTTCACTCCATTCCAGATGAGAGACTATAGTAAGTCTATAGTCCAGAATGAGGGGAGGATTTACTTTGCAGGAGAGCACACGGCCAGACCTCATGCCTGGATTGAGACCGCCATGAAATCTGCTCTGAGAGCTGCAGATCTGCTCTGCGAGCTGCAGATAAAATAAATAATGCAAAGTAGGAAACAAAGCATGACGGTGTGTTTAATAATACACTAAAGACATTTTGAAAACCATATAGTTGCCTAATTTGAAATGTAACCCTCTTGTGCTCTTTCTTTACCAGGTTTTGACCGACTACACTCTCAGAGACGTCAAAATATGAAACAATGGATATCACAGCACTCTGTCAGCCATCACCTTTGCCAGACTTTGTTACTTCCACTGCCATGATACTATGTGTCAAATACCAATTGTAAAAAAAAAATAAAAAAAAATACTTAGATTTTTGTGGAGTAAATGAGTAGATTAAGTTGAGGGATGTGGTTGGCATTTTGGAGTTGTTTGATATTTTATTAAATTGTATGTAAATTTAAGATGCTAGTGATCTTCTAAGCAGTTATGCAAGAATCATGACACTCAGTACAATGTATCATTATTTATTAACCTGAATTCTATTGCTAACTGTAAACATATCATGTAATAATGCAACTAGACTACAAAAAAAAAAACTTGACATTTATTCAGTATATTTTTTATTTTATTTTATTTTATTTTAGATTACTGACATGGTATTACCTTACTGAATATTCTAGCACTGTATTTACAGACTATTTTATTATTAACAGCATTAATAATATATATTTTCTTCAACGGAAATGAAATTATATTTACATACCTTTTGTTATATATTTACAAGTTAAGTGAAATGTTAAAATGTTAGGCCTACATAGATTATTAAAATTGGGTATTTGTTAAAATATTTTGTCTTGTTATTATATGTGATACAATTTGTAAAACATCCATTTTAAAAAAGTAATGAATAACACTAACACATCTAATACAATACATCCTCTGTTTATACTGTATATATTCAGTATGAAAAAAAAGATGACGTTAATGGGAAGACTATAATGTAAGTAGCTAAACAACTCACCCACTGGATATCACCACTTTGTCACGTCCAATTAAAACTTTCAATGGCCTTTCAATGTTTTTTTCTTAAATTTCACCATAAGTTTGGTGAAATCAAAGGGACATCTCCGTGTCTGTGACCAGTGTTTACCGAGCTTTAATGACTGATCCGAATATAAGTTGAGTAAGTTTAAAGAACATCCACACATCAGTTCATACATGAAATATTGTTTCAAATATATTTAAATTGGTACTGCCCAGATGCTTAAAACACTAACTCGATGAGATGTACTATATTAAAATCAAGTATTCTAGTATACATATTTTAATCGATTTTTATTAGCATATTTGACATGTAAAGGTTAATTTCATCACCCCGGTCACTGGCAGCATTAGTACATCCGGGTGATTCCAGTGACCTTGGGTTGGTTGTGAGAATCATGGCGGCTCTTGTCAGGATAAGTTCTGTTTGCCACAGAGGTGTCAGCCGTAAGTTTGAGTGTTTTCATGCTTTTCTTCTCGGCACCTCATCCTGTATTACAGTTGTTTAGCTTCAAGGTCGTGTGTAAAAGAAATCATTCTCCAATGACGTTTCATGTTAATCGCAGCAAGCGTACTTGGACTGAATAGCTAGCACGCTAACGGAACCCTGTCTTTTAATATATTTATCAGCTCTGTCTCTCTTCTCTTTCTCTAAATTAACCAATTAACTTTATTATATTTATGTTAAAGTGCTGGTAAACGCAATAACGTACACAGTAAGACTGAGACTAGGAAGATGACGTGGATTTTATTAGTGTATCATAATGTGTCTGTTTATAAAAAGTATTTGTAAAGGCTCAAAGTAAAAGTTATATTCTCGTAATTTATCACTTTATGTGGGGTGTTTTTAAATGATTTATAAGCATTGTATGAACATCCATCATCAGTGACCTCATTCGTCACAGATCAAATTGCGTGAAATTTTAATTCTGAGTAATTACCTTTTTCCTTTTAATTACGTATATTTCCTTGTAATGTTCATTATTGTCACTTTCCACAGCTCTGTTATTTCGCTCTTCCTCCCTCATCAGACCTTTGGCCGTACAGAAGAAGGATCGTGATTGTCCATACTCGATATCAGCAAAGATCCATGCAACTCCATCCAACTATGGTTAGTGATTTAGATTGTGTGTGTTTTAACATTGTAAATCAATACAGAGCTTTTTGTCTATTCCTATAATTTTGTTATGTGTTGATGTGTTACTGTTTCATTTAATAGCGGGCTCTGGGTCCAAAGCCGCTTCTCTGCACTGGACAGGAGAGCGGATCCTGAGCATAGTTCTTCTGGGTTTGGCACCCGTTGCATACTATTACCCCGGCCCTGCTGTTGACTACACTTTAGCAGCTGCACTTACTCTACATGGTCACTGGTAAGAGAATGTGTTTTATAATCAGTGCTTGACATATTCAAAATGAAATGGTCCTTTGCTGTTAATTTTTTGTGTTGCTTTTTTTTTTTTGAATTATGGAAAGCTGTTGAGAACAATTTAGATAAATTATCAGTAAATGTTGCCACAGTCAGTTGTTAATATTTAGTATGTGACTGTTGTAATTCCATATGAACTTTCAACTCTGCAATTTAGTAACTGATGGGTCAGATTCAATTGAGCGTTGCACTATACCATTAAAAATAGTTTCTGACATGAAATGAAGGTGACTGCTTTGGTCTGTAAAGCCAAGTCATGAGTGGCTGTTGCACCCTTCGTGCAAGGATTTAACCTTCGGCACTCAAGGCCACACTTCTAATTTTGTTAGTTACATTAGGGGCCACATAGAGCCACACATACATATAGTTTGCATTTTTATTATTTCAATTTGGTGTAAATGTGGTAACAGTCTGGCTTTTAAACATGTTTGAGCCTGGATCTAGAAAGTTTTACCAAATACCATATGCATGACTACATTTCAAACAAATGTTTTAAGTATATATTCTGTGTTTTACTGCATTTGAGCTTTTCTTTTATATTTAATGTTCATTTATTATAGTTAATAATGGTGTAGGAAGTACAGATACTGTAAAAGTATAGATTTTTGCAATAAGATGTTATTTTGTGGATTGTAAAAAAAGGAAAAGGACAGCATTGCATTTTACTTTGTGTTTTCCAGGGGTCTTGGCCAGGTTTTGACAGATTACGTTCACGGAGACTTTAAAATCAAGATGGCTAATGCTGGCCTCTTCCTTCTGTCGACCGTCACCTTCGCTGGCCTGTGCTACTTCAACTACCATGACGTGGGGATTTGTAAAGCTGTGGCCCTCTTGTGGAGTAAATAACTGGACTGAGATGGAGGATGGGATCGCTTTCGGCATCAGCGTTCCAGTTTATTGTATACAGTGACATTATATGTCAATTCTATAAATATATAATTTTTGACAACATTGTGTCGATTTGCAAGCGTTTTTAATTGTTAAATGTTGTCAGTTTGTTCAGAACATGCTTAGCTTCTGCTTAAGATGGAAACCTCTGCATGTCATCCACTCTCTTGTCTGGTAAATCAAGTGTTTCTGATGCAGCAAAAGGAACTAATTGTTGTGGCTACAACTTACAAGATGCTGGTCACTGTATTTGAACTTGAAAAATCAATACGCTAAAATTTTTACAGGAAAATTATCAGGTAATAAATGTTTTGACCGTATTTATTGCATAATGTCTTTTTGTCAGCCATTGTGTTAAAACAATATCTTGACTTAAGTTGGTTGTGTCATATGCAGAATTAACTGTACACAGGTATTTGAACATGCACCTTGATAGTCCTCCATTAATGACCACAACGTCTGGAGAATTCAAGTCACATTGACAGTAAATTGGCTTTACACTTTGCATGGCTATATTTCTGCTCAAGTAAGTAATTGTTTATGAAAGGCAATTTGTAATTGGATGTGCTTTGCATTTAAAGCAATTTATTTACGTCTTTCATTTTAAATTACTTGTATTTAAAACAGGTATATCCCAGCTTGTGTGTGTAATGATGTAAATTGAATCTAAATGACAAAATATGAGTTGTGGATCTAAGGGTTTCTAGAGATATTTTTCCTGAATGACTTTGATCGGAATACATTTTAGACAGATTTTGAAAGTCCTGTTATCATGATCTTATACATGTCTGAAAATGACATGATAGAGTCTGGTTGCACTTTTGTCTGTTTAAAGTGCTATGGAGATTTGTGTAATCTGTATGATTAGATTTCTATGCAGATTGAAGCTTTGGGTTCAATTATGCACTTAAGAATAAAGGCTTTTTTTTTTTGGATTATATGGTTTCTTTGGAGCACAACAAGATTTTCCACTGTACTGTGTTACAACAGGCAAAGTTGAAAGATTAAATGCCTGAATGCACATCTTAAAATTCTCAAATTTTCTAAGTTTTAAGTTTCAATGTCATTTCAAGGGTCTCGGTGATTGCTACTTTAAGGAAAAACTAAATTTATGTTCTATAAACTAAAAACATGTTCTCTGAAACTAGCTGATAAGGCCTCTAGCTAAGGTTCTAAAGCTTGAAATAGGATCACAGTATTCAGATTAAACAACTGTTTTGTTTTAATATGCTTTTTTATTAACACTGGAGTCCAAGACTACTCAAACAATATTATGTAAGAAAATCTAATCTGGTTTGCAGGTGAATCACATAATGTTACAACCATGAATAGATTTGACCTGTAAATATGTATTTATAAAACTGTAATGAAATCAGATGTCCAGTGCAAACATTCATAGATAGAGTGTAGTTCTTGATAGTCACTGGTGAGCTTTGTAAATGGTGTCAACATGACGATGCTAACAATGGCGGAAAAACAGTATGTAACTGGACCTTTTCAGTGCTGTTTGATTGTTGTTAGACATTGGATACTATATTTATCCATGACTGTGTAGAGCAACATTTACTGTTTAAATATCCTGTGGGTACCTTGCATTAATGTTTTTTTGATTTGAGGTTGCCGTTTTGAGGTCATTTAAGAGAAAACTAAGTTAAGCTATGCAGTTCTAAGCCTGATCTTAATGTGCTGCTTACGGGCTTCATGCATGTAAAAGAGACATTCAACACTCACACACTTTACTGTCTTTAATAGCCATGAATGTGTCCTCAGGGGAGATGTATTTTATGGCAGCTGCTGCACTGTTGTGAACTTAAAGAGCCCATGTATTTAGTTATAGCACCAAATGCCTCATGGGGAAATGATTAATATTTTATTTTGGATAACTTCACTGGAAATTCCCAGGCACAGACTTAAATACATGCTGCTTTTGTTCAGAAGGTCAATACATTTTTCATACTAGTCCATTTATTTATGTCAGATTCGAGAATGTACTGTTTTTCTGCAATAGCCAGAGGAGTTGCTGGTAAAGAGGTCAGATGCACGTTTGGAGACGTGTTCATGCGCTCAAGGTACTACTGGACTGATTGAAGGTGGAAGTGAATGTTAGCAGCTCAGATTGGGATGGATAAGCTTTCAGTAATTATGTTACAAAATTCTGTTTGGACAATATCACAAAATCAGTAACTGTCACTGACTTTACGTAACTCCATTTAAGGTAATCACCATATATCTTACAAGGCAGACAATGCACTGATTACTGATATTTGGAACAAACTCGTGCTAGATCACATCAGTAAATCAATAAAACACTAAAGGTGAGAACATTAGGTAAGCTGCTCACCTGTTTAACCTGAAAGAATTAAACCTCTTCTAAACAGGATAGGCTGTGACTTGTTGAACTATTGATTTCTATGAGACAATATCAGTCTGTTTTTTCACAATGAACGTGTTTTTAAGGGAAATTCCCAGAAAGCATAAGATTTCATGCACAGATTTTTGCATTCATTACAAATAAGCATACTGTTCACATTACATAAATTGGAAATGTCACATTGTTTTTCCCCTTGAGATGTTAGGACGAAATTTGACCAAGATCTTCCTCTGCAGGCTTTGTGTAATTTCCTTTAAACGTTCTAACGCTTTTTTGTTTGAGTTATTTATTTTTGCCCCATGCATAATGCATTTTAATGACTGTATCTGTGATTGATCTAAAAATGGGACAAGGACATTTTTCTGTTGTCCAGGCTGCGAAAACTCACATTTTTTTTACACGACACTATCTATTAAATCTAACTATCAAAAAGAGCTGACCTGACCTAAATCAGACACTAAACATTTCATTGCAATTTACCTTACGACCTTTGCTTTTAACATTTTGCTTTTAATCCATGGATTTAATGCATTTATGCTGAATATCACATAATAAGTGGAGTACTGCTGAATGTACTGACAATTTTGACTCAAATTGGTAGTACATTTCCCAATTAGTAAATACAAAGAAACGGCAACACGTTATTAAACTGTGGAATTTTGAAATAGAATGACTAAAATAGTATTTTCTTGCAAAACGTATCCCAAAAATCATTTTTCATTTATTAGTTAAAAATGTTTTTTTGCCATAGATATGTATACATATTTATGATTTTTACAGTGTAATTGACATTTTAATGAAGTAAAGAGCCAATTAGCCAATATAATGCTATGCCAAAATTAGCTAAAATATCCCTGAAATATTCAATGCTTGTGCTTGTGAATAACTTTCAAACAATGTACAGTACATAGAATGTATATTTTAGTTTTAATCTGCTGTAGATACTGGTTCATAACCTGTTAAGATGCATATGAATTTGAGTCTGAATTTCGTACAAATACATGCATATTACAAACAGTTGCAGATTTTTTTTAACATAATATATAAATAAAAGTATAAAAATATTTCAAATCAATTTAGGTGAACACTACAGGGTATTTGTATTGATATATTTAATATTAAAATAAATATTGAAGTAGGCTACTGAAATAATGAATACTTAAATTCAAAGAAAGTCTGTGGTTCAGCGTAGCTGGTTTGATTATTAGATTTTATGGTAAGGTCACTTAAATGTCCCCCATAACATTAAGATTTCAGAGTTATTACTTTTTTCCTTCTTAAGTTTGAGTTAAAGTAAGGATATAGTTACATCATTTGCTGCTGACCGGAATTTCCCAGACGATTAGATTGATTTAGAATGATTAATTTTGCTAATAAAATAACACCACAAATATGCCTAGCTCTGTATAATTAACTGCTTCTGATATTATTGAAATATATCAATATATATTTGTGTTGTGTATCAAATGGTATAGTGACAAATGTTCAGTTTCTATATTTGTTTATATATAAATGTGTTGCACTCAAGCACTCCAAGAAATTAACTAGTTAATTAGTTCAGTTGTTTTAGCTTAGAGCAACCTTGTACTGAATTAAAAACATACCATTCTTGTCAAGGCAACTGTAAGATAATCTAAGCAAACAACTTCAGTTGGTGTCTGTGATTTGGTATTGCATAAGCACCATGTGACCCAACAGATCTCTTTATAAGAGAGTCCAGTTAGTAGAGGGAGACAAGGGAGTCTCCAGGTCAGCTCTTGAAACATCTTCAACAACAAGCCATCACAAGCAGACCAGCATGTCTTCTGTGAACCATCTGAACAACAGCACTTCTGGTAGGTTACCGTTCTAATCATAGATTCAATGTACGTAGTGCACAAAACTTCAGATCTAAAAGTCTTCTTTCCCCCACAGGCTGGAAAAAGACCAGGTCACAGAATAAAGACCAACACTTCACTGATGTTCTTGGTCTGCCGTGCATTGAGAATCTGGTGTGTTCTGCAGATGAAACCCCAGAGCCCATCGCAACTACAATTACAGGTAACATCCCCTCTTGGATCAAAGGCAATTTCCTCAGGAATGGACCTGGGAAGTTTGAGATCGGAAGAAGCAGGTGAGCATCATCTGGGCTCCTTGAGAACTCAATAGATCAGAATTATCAAAGCAAATAAACAAGCGTTTGTGTTTGCTCCTCAGTTTCAACCACTGGTTTGATGGCATGGCGCTTATGCACCAATTCCACATTGAGGATGGAAAGGTGACGTATATGAGCCGCTTCCTCACCAGCGATTGCTACAAGGAAAACCTTGAGCATAACCGCATTATGGTGTCTGAATTTGGCATGATTGCCATGCCAGACCCATGCAAGAACTTCTTCCAGCACTTCCTCTCGCGCTTTGAGCTGCCGAGTGAGTGTGAAATCTTCGGCTCCGATTGAAGTGGTCCGAATATGTTCTGCATATGTGAGCACGTCATCTCTCTCTTCCCACAGAGCCAAGTGACAATGCGAATGTGAGCTTTGTCCAGTATAAAGGAGACTACTATGTCAGCACAGAGACCAACTTCATGCACAAAATAGACCCACAGACGCTGGAAACAAAAGAAAAGGTAATTATGTTTTAAAAATGTATAAAGTATGTTTCTGTGGAGAACAAGCTGAAATGAGAAAATTTTTGTGTTTAGGTGGACTGGAGTAAATTTGTTGCAGTTAATGGAGCCACAGCTCATCCCCATGTGGATCCTGATGGAACTACATACAACATGGCAACTCTTACACTCGAAAAGGTTTGTCAGCAGTTTAAATCTAAAAAAAAAATCACACTGACTGAATTTAAGAAATGTCTAAAAGTGTTTAACGAGTTGAACGAAAAATAAGAATTCTCATTCTTTTTCAATTTTATTTTTAAGGTGCTTTCTACAATATAATAATGGTGCCGTCAAAAAAGGTGAATCCAAATGATACCTTGGAAGGAGCCACAGTTGTGTGTTCAATCCCCTCAGAGGACAAGTCTAAACCATCCTACTATCACAGCTTTAGTATGTGAGCAATGCCTTCAAACTCTTTTGCAAATAAATAAGTAAATATAAAATTAATGTATACATTTATATTTTAAATATTGCATAGAAATATTTGGGGTTTGTAAGATTTTTTAAATATTTTAAAATAAGTCTCTTATGCTCACCAAGGCTATATTGATCAAAAATACAGTAATATTGTGAAATATCATAACAATTTAAAGTAAGGCTTATTTTGAATATATTTTGAAATGAATTAAGCAATTTTCAGCAGTCACTACCCGTCTTCAATGTCACATGATCTATCAGAAATCATTCTAATATGCTGATTTCATGCTCAAGAAACATTTCTTAAATATTATCAATGTTGAAAACAGTGCTGCTTAATATTTTTGATGTTTTTTCAGGATTCTTTGATGAAAGTTCAAAAGAATAACATTTATTTAAGAAATCTTTTTATCTTTTTTAATATATGTATAAACAT
Source organism: Sinocyclocheilus anshuiensis (assembly GCF_001515605.1). Taxonomy (NCBI): domain Eukaryota; kingdom Metazoa; phylum Chordata; class Actinopteri; order Cypriniformes; family Cyprinidae; genus Sinocyclocheilus; species Sinocyclocheilus anshuiensis. Next base: position 293,083 of record NW_015554178.1, read on the forward strand.
ATGACATTCTTATTGCAGCCATGTCAGAGAACTATGTGGTATTCATCGAGCAGCCAATCAAAATGGATCTCTTGAAGATTGTGACAAGCAAACTCCGTGGAAAGGGGATTAATGAGGGCGTATACTGGGACCCCAAACGAAACACAGTTTTCCATGTAATCAATAAACACACAGGAAAGGTAACTACTGCTAATAACTCCACACTGCATTCACTCATGTTATTTTATTTAGTATAACTCATTTTGAAATGATTCTGCTTTGGTCACAGCTGAGCCTCATCAAATATTATGCAAAGCCACTGTCAACCTTCCATCAGATAAACTGTTATGAAGAAAACGGTTTTCTGATCATGGACATGTGCTGTTCTGATGATGGCCAAGCAATTAACAACTACCTGATTCAGAATCTAAAAAAGTCTGGAAATGCTCTGGATGAGGTAAAACCTTACTTTTATGTTATATCTGTGTGTAAACACACCCTTGTTTTCCAGAAGTTTTTCCACATAACTAGACTGTAAACAAAATGATTTTTCGAAGTTGTAAATGCAACAATTATCGAAGTACATTTTACGAAAAAATACTATTTCAGTCTTTCTATTTAAAAATGTCACGTTTAATTTAATGTGTTATTTGCCGATTCTTTGTAAATATTTGTGACATTTATTAGCAATTTTTCAGTGTACTTCAGTGTTCATTGTTTTTTTTTTGCTAGGTATACAACACAGTGTGCAGAGTGTTCCCCCGCCGCTTTGTCCTGCCACTGAACATGGACAGTCATACACCCTGTGGGCAAAATCTCAACACGCGCTTGAACAACACTGCCACAGCCATCAAGACAGACAAGAATAAGGTTGGTTTGTGTGGATAACTTTTTGTCTAGTTTATCTACATGCAATTCCAAAAAATATGTTTTTGCTATAATATCTTATTGTAAATTGTGTATTTATACAGGTGTTTTGCACACATGAAGATCTCCATGGTGATGATCTCCATGAATATGGAGGTCTGGAATTCCCACACATCAACTATTCAATGTGCAATTCCCGTCCCTACCGTTACTTCTACGGATGTGGCTTCAGACACCTGGTTGGAGACTCGCTCATTAAAATCGACCTTCGAGGCAAACAAATAAAGGTTAGTTAGGAGTATTCAGTTAATGCATGTTAAAATTGTGTCAGAGACTTTTAATGTTTAGTCATTTGAACTAATATTTCAACTTATGACAGGTGTAGAAACATGCAGGCATGTATCCCTCAGAACCGATCATTGTCTCATCACCTGGTGCTGTAGAAGAGGATGATGGAGTCATTCTGTCCATGGTCATCACTCCAAATCAGGTATAACATGACATGTTCCTCAGTGGTTTCAAATATTGCTTGTTAGCTTTTCAAAAATAAGGTAAAATATATGGCTAGGCTAATGAGCAATTGTCCCACTAGGATAAGAGCACCTTCCTTCTGGTGCTGGATGCAAAAACATTTGAAGAACTGGGCCGGGCTGAGGTACCTATCAACATTCCATATGGATTCCATGGGACTTTCCAAAATAGACACTGAGAGACTCTTTTGAAAAGCCCAAATATTTAGCAAGATGTTCAAGCTGTCTCTGAATAACCTCCTTTTAATTTTCTACTAGTGTTGTTTTTATTCTCCTGAATTAATAACTTGTATTATATAATCTCAGTAACTTTAAATTTCAATAATGTCTGCTAGAAGAATAAGAATTTATTAAAATAACAAATGCTTGTGTGTGTGTATCTATATACATATATATATATATATATATATATATATATATATAATTGTTTTTATGATACATCACTACAGATTGTGACTGTCACCACATATCAGCTTTATTTCAGCGTAACAACTATATTTCTATTATTGTAAAGTATATAACTTCTAAAGTATAAAATGAACATGTACAATCAACATTTTAACAATGTCTTAACTGATGCTTGTATAGCAAATGAGATGCATTATGTGAATCAAATAACACCACTGAAAAGAACTGAACCTATCCTTGTAGTTTGTCAGAGATCAAAGCCAAAGATCGTCTCAGGTGCTCCTTCTTCTCTTTAAGATGAGATTCCAAGCTCCTGGCTTCAGTAAGTATATCCTCCCCAGATAGCAAAATTGCTGTGGCCCAGATCCAGCCCACACCTGACACTTTCATCTGGCCCACTTTTGGCATGGAATGATGGCACTTGGGCGGTCCGCTCCTGTTTCCCAGATATGGGCCACAAGGAAGCCATAGCAATGCTGCATGTCAGCCTAGAACAAAACAAATAAAGTAGAACTGGCCCAAATCCGGACAACAGTTATTTTGTATTCTGGCCCAGATCCGATAACTTGCTCTGGCCCACATACCGTGAGGAATGATGGCACTTGGGCGGTCCGCTCCTGTTTTGTGTGCGCGTGTGCATGCTGTGCCATTAAAACTTTGGAAATTCAGTGACTGAATATCAATGACATCAAGTGAGTTCTGCATCAACAATATTCAACATACAGTAAAGAGAAATGTAAAAATGGCCTACCTAAATATTAAGATAAGTTACAACAGATGATCCAAACACATTTCTGAAAAAAATGCATCATTTATTAACATTGCCAATAAAAAACCCATTACATGATTACATTTCCAAAACTGGGAAGCAATCTAAACATGAAAAAACAGAAACAGAACAATAAACAAAATAGGTGTATAGAAAATATTGTAGAAACTAAATAAAAACAACAAATATTTTCAGTAGCTGTGTAGGTTAGCTTATCCAAAAAAACTAACATGTCTGACAATGCAGAAGTGAACACTACAGAACCTTAGCAACAGGAACAATCCAAACTTATAGGATTTATTGACCTCCTTGACTGGGCCCATCAGCGTCATGGCAATCTTGCAGGCCTTTAATGGACACACAAATGAAAAAAAAACAGTTGACTCAGTAACAGAATGCAGATAATACAATTGCGTTGAAGACACACACACACATACACAAAACAATTTAAAAGCCAAATTAAACAAAATCCCCTAAACAAAATATAATTACAGGAAAAATAAATAAAACAAAAACAAAAAAGCTAGGCATTGTACTTATTTTTTTGTTATTGTTAAAGATACATGTAAGGTAATGTAACTTTTTTAACCATATAGCAAGGGTGGCATGATCTGAAAATGAATGCGAGCATGCATTCAAGAAAGATCTTGACTGGGGAAACCTAGTCCCTATGTCTTTTGGTCTGACTCCCCCTTGTGCCTAATAAAACAGTGCAATAATCACAGTTGTCTGAAAAAAAAACATGGTTAGATCAGATAACACAATCCGTTATTTAACAATCGCGACTATTTATAACAGTTTTTGTGAAAGTGCATACATCACATTAGATTGAATTCATGAACCGCTTGGTTGTTCTTTGCTCGCTTTCTTTATAATTTATTCCCAGTTTGAATAACCGTTTTGTTTTTAATGCTATTGAAATAACCAATGTGAATCATATTGTTTTCATATTGTATTGTTATTATTGATTCACCTGCTGAGTTTTTAATTTTTTGAATTTATAGGCTATAAATTTAATTTACATTATGCAATTTTTGTGTAAATACATGAGCAGCATTAATCTGTGTAAATAAACAAATTAGCCAAATTTGCAGGTTCTGCCATAATAATTTATCTTCAAATAGAAAGTATAGCTAATCATTTGCTAAATTATGTCATTAACTCTATGCATCACATAACATGTGGACTCCAACTGAATATAACGAAGCATTCACTAACAAAAAGCCACATTTATCAGTTATATCTTACCTTGACTTTTTTCAGGTTCGTCCTCCCTCCAACCGATCCTCTGATGTTTTGTTTTTGGGCGCCTGTTCCACGCTTTCCGGCTATGTTTAAATGTGCGTGGGGAGAGGGGTAAAAAATAAATAAATACATTCATAAATGGTTCTTAGCCTGTTTCGACTGTATCCAGTATATGACCTTTCCTCACAAAAAAAACTTTCTAATAACCAACATTAATAATCAAAAGCAATAATCAAAATGATTGATTCAACCTGAGTTTTTAATTTTTTTTTTTATTTATAGGCTATTTGCATTATGCAATTTTTGTGTAAATACATGAGCAGCATTAATCTGTGTATGCTAAATAAACAAATTAGCCAAATTTGCAGGTTCTGCCATAATAATTTATCTTCAAATAGAAAGTAGTTAATCATTTGCTAAATTATGTCATTAACTCTATACATCACATGTGGACTCCAACTGAACAACGAATCAATCTCTAATAAAGACACGTTTATCAGTTATCTTACCTTGACTTTTTTCAGGTTCCGTCCTCCCTCCACCTGACGTTTTGGTTTTGGGCGCCTTTTCCACGCTTTCCGGCTACGTTTAAATTTAAAGGGTCGGCAACAGGAAAATCATTCCAGTTTAAATTTTTTATTTATTCATTTAAATTTATTTATTTTTGCCCTCAGACAGAATAAACTACATATACATCCGTGCTAAAGATTTTATTTGAACAAAATAGATATCTTA
>NW_015554179.1:0-1480 GCF_001515605.1 Sinocyclocheilus anshuiensis
TTCCCGGGATTTACGACTATGGCAGCGGGTGTAATGGCCCTTCAGCCGGCCCCTGCTGCCCGCACTCAAATCACTGAGGTAATTATCTACAATCAAAAAATCGATTGACACTTAAGTGCCTTGTACAGAGGGAGATTTCACTTCCTTTCAGTCAGGTTCTGTGACTGGGCTTATTCTCCTTGACTTTGACCCAATCATTGGTGGCATCTACAGTAAAAGGCTAATGCCTCAAACTGTAGGTAATAAGCAACACACTGATATATAGATACTGAAATAGTGAAGTATAACATGAGGGAATGGATTTTTAAAGACATCTTCTAAACATCTATTTGATGTCTAACAGGAAACATCCTATAGATGTATTGCAGATGAGCAAACACTCACATCACATCTCTGTGATGTACCTGTGCTATCAGGGAACAAATTTAAAGCGTCATCTAGATTAATCTGCTGATTCGACGCAGCACGCCGTGCTCGTCTATTGACTAGTGCAGTTCCCCTTCAGGAACTCGAGCTGCGTCGAGATTCACTTTGGGAACGCCCCTGCGTGACCGCGTTCTGAAGCACGTGTAAAATCAGTCCAATGGAGCAGCGAGACGTCACGAGCGGAGTGACGTGAGCGCCAGGAAGTATAAAAGCGCATCCGGCAGAGCACAAGTTAGCTTCTGCTCTTCAGTAGCGCTCTGTGTATGTGTCAGTCTATTTACTGTTGTCTGTCAGTCCACAAGCATTCAAAAGAATATGTCAAAGTCTAAATTAATATCTATGGTGAGCAAACGGCATTACAGACGTTGTGTGCCTCCCTGCCCACAAAATCTGGCAGCGGGGGATACACACGATCTGTGTGTTGTTTGTTTAGGAGCGGAGCATGCACGGTCTGCTTTCGAGGAGCTGATTGTCATCACTGCGAGTTACTCTCGCTGCGTATGCTCCGCTCTCGCCTGGCTGTGTTTGATGAGAGCGGCCAGGCTCGCGATCCTGCTGGCAGAGCTCCCGCTGTTGCCGAGGCACGGTGTAGACTGTTGTCGTGGGGATCGCAGGTGGATTTAGCGGAGGGATCCGAGACGGGCCTTTTCTCGGTCCTCACCCGCTAGATCCGCGGCTCTCTCTCAGGGTTTGGAAGCCCCCCCCCAGAGAGAGCCAGACGCTTCAGGAGGTGGATGTGATGAACGTCGAGACAGAGGAGACTGTGGACTCGCCACCACAGTCCCTCGCGTATGAGGCCAAAATGAAATATCGTTTGGCCAGCCCAGAAACAGGACGCTCGTCCTAAAAGTAATTATGGGGTGTGATTCGCGGGAGCAGCCCAAGCCGTCATGCTCCTCATATCGCCAGTCTCAAAAACAGAGCGTTGCAACCGGCACCCCTCCACAGAAAGATCGGGGGTCGGGGCGACGCTCTCAGTCGGGGTCTTGCGGACCGTTATTTTGTCTAAGAGGACCTCGGCTAAACGGTCCTACCATTGTCAGGTCCCTGAGGG
>NW_015554179.1:4459-13430 GCF_001515605.1 Sinocyclocheilus anshuiensis
TTGGGGGTGCAGTGCCCCCGTGTCAACAATCTTGGCCGCCCCTCTAGCCCCACTAAATTTGGAGTCGTTTGTCTTGTGGGTGGCAGTAATGGAAAAAAAGTCACCAGCTGCTATATTCAAATCTGCGTTCGCTGACTGGCGCAGAGCCAGACGCGTTTTTACAGCGCTGTACATTAAAACCAATCACACACAATTCTGAATTAATTCTTATGAATGCAATGGCCAAGCAGAGGCGATAAGATGAGTCATCGCTGAAACGCCGGTGTTTTGTTCAGTGCCCGCGCTCACTGACTCTATTCTACGATGACTGGGAGGGGACATGTTTGTGGCCACAAGATCATTTTGTCGAGGTAACGACATCCTTATGTCATGGCCACGCGATCTGAAGTCGTGGCCTCGAGATCCTATGCTGAGAGAACAACATCCATTTCTTGTTTAATGCATAAACAAACTTGTGTGACCATAGCAACCTAGGATCATCAGAGATTAATTTACTAATATTTTATTTAGAATTAATATAATTATTATATTAATTATTACATTATTATATTACTATATACTATACTATACTGTTATTATATTATATTACATAAAGTACATAAAATAAAATAGGCCTACAAGAAAACATTTTTATCCATGCCACAGTCTCAATTAACTGATCGTATTTTTCCATAATATTTGTAAATTATTATTATTATTATTATTATTATTATTATTGTTGTTATTATTATTATGGTTGTTATTATTATATTCATTATGGTATTGATTTAAGCTATTTTCCCTTCATTTCGATCTCTTTAACGTTCTGAATAGTTTTGTAAATAATTGCCTACTGTAAATGCTCGACATGCCAATAAAGCTTTGATTATTCTGTATGACTGGAATTTTTACTGGAAGTGCAGTTTAAAGGTTGAATTTAACATATATTTCATTTTATTTCTGCTAATTATTAGACTATAATTTAATTGAGGAATGAAATTGTAAATGAAAACACAACATGCTCATTTATCGTCACACACTGGCACAAAGTCAAAACTTTATTGGCATAACTGTCAGGCGTTTGTATTTGCAAAATATATGGTAGCATATTCCAAAAATCTAATTTTTATTAAAATCACTGGACTATAAAAAGCTTAACAAGACGTTTTGGTGTCTATCCAAACACCTTCATCAGTTGTAAAAACAGGAAGTAACTCTGGCAAATATATCCACAAAAGTCACATGATCAGCAGACCTATAGAGGTCATATGACTACTAGATTAAATATGTAACACATGCCAGAGTAGATGGTGTTACAGCTCATGATGGTGCCCCTCCCACTCTCCGAACGGAGCACCCCGATCTCTCCTTGCAGCGTCATGGCACCGTTTCCAGCACAGCATCATAGGCGTGGGACAGATGTTGTCTCAAACCCCCTCCCCTATTCAAAGAGGGATGCTCCACCTTTACATGAATCACTTCCTTTATGCCTCTTTCAAACCACCTCTCTTCTCTATCCGCAAAAATTTCCATGACTTTGTCTAGTGCCAAGCCACCACCTCCTAATCTGAGTAAACAAGAGAAACAAGCTGTAACTTTGTTAAGTAAGGATCAAAACATCACAATCCTTCCAGCAGATAAGGGGAGATGTACAGTAGTTTTGAATATGGAGAACTATCATGAAAAGGTATTTCTTCTTCTTAATGATATACAATACAAATGAACGATTGAAGCATGATCCCACTGGGAAATATAAGAAGCAAGTCATCGGTTGTTTACAGTTGTTGGAGAAGCAACAATCCATAGATCGGAAATTGTATTTTCGTCTGTACCCTGGTGAAAGCACTCCTTGTATATATGGATTACCAAAAATACATAAGGAGGGTGTTCCACTCAGACCAGTGGTGAGTAGTATTAATTAGGTTACTTACAATGTGGCTAAATATTTGGCCATGGTTTTGAAACCGTTGGTGGGTAAGACGGAAAGCATATACAGAACTCTAAGGATTTTGTTGATAAAATCAAAGGACCCACCTTGGAGTCAGATGAGACTATGGTGTCGTATGATGTTACATCATTGTTTACATGTGTGCCGACAGCCCAGGTGATTGGAATTGTAAAGGAGAAGTTGAGTCAGGACCACACACTGGGTGAGAGAACACCACTGAGTCCGGAAGAGATTGGTTCACTGCTGGAATTGTGTTTAAACACAACATATTTCAAGTACAAAGATGAGTTTTATCGACAGAAGCATGGATGTGCGATGGGTTCCCCAGTGTCACCTATAGTGGCTGATCTGTACATGGAGGAAGTGAAAGAAAAGCTTTGGACACATATAGTGGGGATGTTCCAAGCCACTGGTTCAGATATGTAGACGATACATGGGTGAAGATTAAGAGAAGGGAGATCAATTTCTTCTCTGATCACATTAATTCAGTGGATATAAATATCAAGTTCACCAAAGAGGACATGTTGGACAACAAACTTCCTTTCTTGGATTGTGCTATAAGAGTGGGTGAAGACAGGAGATTACAAGTGGAAGTGTACCGTAAACTCACTCATATGGACCAGTATCTTCTGTTTGATTCACACCACCCATTAGAACAAGAACTGGGTGTGATTTACACCTTGCAACATCGAGCGGAGAGTATACCCATGTATCCAGAGGCCAGAGAACAAGAGAATAATCACATCAAACAAGCATTAAAGAAATGGTGTTACCCAAATTGGACATTTATCAAAACTCATGCAAAACGAAAAAGGGAGGTGAAAAGAGTTTGAACAAAGGAGACATAATTTCCGAAAAAACCATGTTGTTATTGTTTATGTGGCTGGAGTATCTGAGAAGTTCAGAAGGGTTTTCTCCAAGCATAAGATTCCTGTGTATTTCAAACCAATTACTACTTTGAGACAATGTTTGGTCCATCCTAAGGGCCGGATTCCCAAACATCAAAGACATAATGTTGTATATGCTGTTAAGTGTAGTGAGGATTTATACATAGGAGAAACAAAACAGCCACTTTATCGACGCATGGCTCAGCATAGACGTGTAAATTCTTCTGGGCAGGATTCGGCAGTCTTCTTGCATCTACAACAAAAGAAACAATTCTGAGAATTCTGGATAGAGAAGAGAGGTGGTTTGAAAGAGGTGTAAAGGAAGCGATTCATGTAAAGGTGCAGCATCCCTCTTTGAATAGGGGAGGGGGTTTGAGACATCATCTGTCCCACGCTTATGATGCTGTGCTGGAAACGATGCCACGACGCTGCAAGGAGAGATCGGGGTGCTCCGTTCGGAGAGTGGGAGGGGCACCATCATGAGCTGTAACACCATCTACTCTGGCATGTGTTACACATTTAATCTAGTAGTCATATGACCTCTATATGTCTGTTGATCATGTGACTTTTGTGGATATATTTGCCAGAGTTACTTCCTGTTTTTACAACTGATGAAGGTGTTTGGATACCCACCGAAACGTCTTGTTAAGCTTTTTATAGTCCAGTGATTTTAATAAAAAATTGATTTTTGGAATGTTTTAACACCTGGATGGTTTAGTGATGAATCTACACAGACAGATGGTAGCTGTCACGGATCCAGCCATTCCACCAGCGTCAGACCCTACAGCCCCACCTTCCCGTTCCAGCTCACCGGAGTATTGATTCCTTGCACCTGCCTCTGCCCAATTAAGAGATGCTTATAAAGCCGCACTCCCAGACACCTAACCGTCTGGTCTCGTCTATCGCTAATGTGTAAGACTTACCCGACTCCTGTTTTCCTGTTATCCGAGCATCTTCTTCAGCTGCTGGTCATCTGCCCTCGATTCCTATCCTCCCTGAAGCACACACGGACTCGAGAATTTGAGATAAGTCTCTCTAATACTGGGCATTCACGTCGTATCAACTTACCTGTGTTTTCCCTGAGTGTTTCCCTTCAATAAAGTCCTGGCTAGCCAACTCACCCTCCGTATTCCAGGCCTTCATGAATGAGGTGTTCCGGGACTACCTGCATCGTTTTGTGATCATTTACATCGATGACATCTTGATCTACTCCCGGAACGAGGCAGACCATCGTCTCCACGTTGCGCAGGTCCTCCAAAGACTGAGGAAGAATCACTTGTACCTCAAACTGGAAAAATGTGAGTTTCACCGCTCCTCTGTTCTGTTCCTGGGCTACATCATCGATGCCAAGGGTATACAAATGGACCAGAAGAAGGTGGATGCAGTCCGGCAGTGGCCCATTCCCACTTCTATTAAGGGACTTCAACGATTCCTGGGTTTTGCTAATTTTTATCGCCGCTTCATCGCTAACTTTAGCACAGTAGCAGCTCCACTCGCCTCCCTCCTACGGAAAACGCCCAAACATCTATCATGGTCTCCAGCGGCATCAGAGGCCTTTTCCCAGCTAAGACTGGCATTCACTACTGCACCCACCTTGATTCACCCGAACCCGGAATTGCCCTTCATCGTAGAAGTCGATGCGTCCACTACGGCCATCCATTTGAAGTTATCACTGACCATCGTAACCTAGAATACCTCAGAGAAGCCAAACGCCTAAACCCTCGTCAAGCCAGATGGGCATTATTCTTCACCCGGTTTCAAATCACGGTAACTTATCGTCCAGGAACAAAGAATCAAAGAGCCGATGCTCTTTCCCGCATTCATGCCCCTGACCAAGCCACCCATCTACCAGAATCCATTCTCCCTCTAGCCATCATTGTCAGTCCCATCCTTTGGGCTGTAAATGATCAGATCGCCCAGGCAACCCTCAGTGAACCCGCTCTGCTGGGAGCTCCCGAGGGGCTGACCTATGTTCCATCAGCTCTACGACTGCCCCTCATGGACTCGGTACACTCTTCCTTAGGATCAGGACATCCAGGCAGCAAACAAACCCTCTCGCTCATCCGCAACCGATATTGGTGGCCAGGCATGTCCGGAGGTGGACTTCATATCAGACCTGCCCACCTCGGACTCCTACACCTGCATTCTTGTGGTCGTAGATTGTTTCTCGAAGGCCTGTCGCCTTATTCCACAAAGAGGTCTACCATCTGCCTTGGAAACTGCAGAAGCCCTATTCAATCAGGTATGTAGAAACTATGGACTACCTGAAGACATTATCTCTGACCGGGGACCTCAGTTTATTTCCAGAGTTTGGAAGGCCTTCTTCCGTCTCCTAGGTGTGTCAGTGAACTTAACATCCGGTTACCACCCACAATCGAATGGACAGACTGAAAGGAAAATACAGGAGATTGGACGCTTCCTGAAATCGTACTGCCATGGCCACCAACATAACTGGAGCCGGTATCTTCCCTGGGCCGAGTATGCACAAAACTCCCTCCGCCAGTCCACCACAGGTCTAACACCCTTTCAATGCGTACTCGGCTTCCAGCCACCGCTGTTCCCCTGGTCAGGAGAACCCTCGGAAGTACCAGCAGTCAACCATTGGTTTCAGGAGAGCGAGAGGGTCTGGGACTCGGCACACGTCCATCTGCAAAGGGCAGTCAGGAGGCACAAGAACCAGGCCGATCGTCACAGAGCAGTAACACCTACCTACCTCCCTGGACAAAGGGTCTGGCTCTGTACCAGGGACATACGCCTCCGGCTACCCTGCCGCAAGCTGAGTCCCAGATACATAGGACCATTCACTATTTTAAGGTAGATCAACCCGGTCACTTATCGTCTGAAACTACCCTCAAATAGTAGAATTACTCCTACCTTCCATGTTTCTCTGCTAAAACCTCACCGAACTTCTCTTCTCCCTTCTCCCTTCTCCCACAGGGTCTGACGTGGCTGAGGTGCCTCCTCCTCCAATCGAGCCGGACGGAGACCCCATCTACACCGTACGCTCCATCCTGGATTCGCGGCGACGAGGAGGCCAACTGGAATATCTTATTGACTGGGAGGGCTTCGGCCCTGAGGAAAGGTCCTGGATACCGCGTAAAGATGTTCTAGACCCCACCCTACTCCAGGACTTCCATATCAATCACCCCGATCGTCCAGCGCCCAGAGGGAGAGGTCGTCCTCGTCGCCACCATCATCGGTCTTCTGGAGCTGCCCGTGGAGGAGGGGGTACTGTCACGGATCCAGCCATTCCACCAGCATCAGACCCTACAGCCCCACCTTCCCGTTCCAGCTCACCAGAGTATTGATTCCTTGCACCTGCCTCTGCCCAATTAAGAGATGCTTATAAACCCGCACTCACAGACACCTAACCATCTGGTCTCGTCTATCGCTAATGTGTAAGACTTACCCGACTCCTGGTTTCCTGTTATCCGAGCGTCTTCTTCAGCTGCTGGTCATCTGCCCTCGATTCCTATCCTCCCTGAAGCACACGCGGACTCAAGAATTTGAGATAAGTCTCTCTAATACGGGGCATTCACGTCGTATCAACTTACCTGTGTTTTCCCTGAGTGTTTCCCTTCAATAAAGTCCTGTGAACACTCATCCTGTTTCCCATGCTTCAGTGGTGTGTGACAGTAGCATATTAATAATAATTATACAGAACGTTAATTAGGCAAAGCGATACAATTGAAAGGGAAAATACAACAATAAATATAAAAATATAGCCCTAAACCAGTTAATATAATAATATTAGTATAATATTATTATATTACTCTTTAATAATAATAATATTACAAATATTAAATAAAAAGACACGATCTGTTAAGACATTTACAAGACTGTGGTCTTAAACTTGTGGCCACGTGAAAAATATGTTGTTCCCTCAACACAGGATCTAAATCACGTCGTATCAACTTACCTGTGTTTTCCCTGAGTGTTTCCCTTCAATAAAGTCCTGTGAACACTCATCCTGTTTCCCATGCTTCAGTGGTGTGTGACAGTAGCATATTAATAATAATTATACAGAACGTTAATTAGGCAAAGCGATACAATTGAAAGGGAAAATACAACAATAAATATAAAAATATAGCCCTAAACCAGTTAATATAATAATATTAGTATAATATTATTATATTACAGTATAATAATAATAATAATAATAATAATAATAATAATAATGCATATAATAATAATATACAAATATTAAATAAAAAGACACAAATTTACAAGACTATGGGATGGATAAATATGTTTTATTCATCTCTGATGATCCTAGGTTGCTATGGTCACGCAGGTTTGTTTGCGCATTAAACTTGTGGCCATGAGAAAAATATGTCATTCCCTCGACATAAGAAGTCATGGCCACAAGAAATGGATGTTGTTCTCTCAACATAGGATCTCGAGGCCACAACTTCACATCGCGTGGCCACGACATAAGGATGTCGTTGCCTCGACAAACTTCTAGAGATTGCAGTGATACATGACTTGGTAAAAAATGACTTAATGAATAATACTGAAAGCATGTTAAGATTAATTTTATAAGTGTGCCACCTAAAAGCACAGGCAGCCCCTGCCTAGCCCCCCAGTTACTGTGGTCTAAAACTGCCACTGGTTTTACATATGGCCATCAAAATGTCTTCTTTACCGTGTTTTTTTTTTTTTTTTAAGTTAACTGACTTTAATACAAAACAATATTATAACTGTATAGCAAAATAAATAGATTAAGTGGTGTCTTTTTCTGTTCATCTGAATATGCAGCTTATTACCAGTGCTCTTTTACATTTCACCTTACCTGTAGGGCTGACATCTGGTTGTCTATTTTATAAGACTACATTATAATATGCAGGCCTAATAATTTATACTACACACAAATTTAGTCATTGTATTTATTCACAAAATATAAAAAGGAAACACACAGGGTCACAGAATTCGGCACAACACCGGAAATATACAAGGTTGTACTTTTGAACTTTGAATAAAACTGATAAACAACACTGCGCTGGGGTAATGGTTCATTTCATGCACAATGCACTGACTAGCACTGACGCCTGTCATGTGAAATCCCCTTAACCACTGAAAGAATACTATGACAAAGATATCACCTACAGCAAATGTGGTGGAAATTATGCTTCACACTGGTGCACCTATAAATAGATGTATTATAGCAAACAAAGTTTAACGAATCTAACACCTAACATACAGCATTGTGGTCAGTTCACACTGGCACAAAAACTATAAAAAAATTGTTTTTTTTTAAAACATGCTTATTTTGTTTGGTCAGTGTGTTCACCCTGTTGGAGTATGGCAGTGTGAATTGGCTTTTAGGTGCTTTGGAAAAATACCTCAGTAAAAATAGAGTTTTAAATGTTGAATTGCTAATAATGGTTAATTCATAAATAAGGTACATTCTCTATTCTTGCAGTATTCAAGTGTTCATGTGTTACGGGGCGAACAAAACGAGAGACATTCAGATCCATCTGCAGAGCTTTATTTCACAATGTGGTTACAAAACAGGCAAGGGTCGGTCACTGGCAAACAGCTATATCATTGGCAAGAAAGAGTAGTCCAGTAAACAGGCGGGGTCGATCTCTTGCGATCAATGTCCAAACAGGGTAATCCAAAGGGGTAATCCGAAAACACAGGCAATAGTTCAGTCGAGGGTCAAACAGAGTCCAAACAGAGCAAGACAAGAGAATAAACCAAAGACAGGCAAGATATCCGAAAACTTTTGTTTGGTTACATTATTTTTTATAAAAAAAAAAAAAATGTTTTTAAAATGTTGTACTACAGCATTACCTAACTGCAACCAAAATACAGCGTTTTGAAAAGCTGTAAAAACGTTTTGTGTTTTGCTGGGGGGCTACAAGAATTATCATCTGTCAAATTCACAATGAAAATGTATGCAGAAGTCAAGTCAAGTCAGTCAAGTCTGCTTTATTGTCAATTCTTCCACATGTACAGCACATACACACAGAGAATTGAAATTGCGTTACTCTCAGACCCTTGGTGCATACAGATAACACTAACAGTAGAACATAAATACAGATAGATACAGATTAAATAAATAAAATAAAATAAAATAAAATACAACTATACAAATATACAAATAAGGTAAAATGTAAAAAAATATATAAAGCAGCACAAGGCACATGGCAGA
>NW_015554179.1:13944-18624 GCF_001515605.1 Sinocyclocheilus anshuiensis
GAGTGTCTCTGCTGTCGCTGAAACGATGGGCTATCCTCCTGGAGTACTGTCTTTTTGCCTCTCTGATGCCGCGGGAAAGGTTGGCCCTAGCTGTCTTCAGGCCCACCTCATCTACAGCTCTGAAGGCAGCGTTCCGCGTCTTTTTAAGCTCCTCTCTGTGTGGTGTAAACAAAGTCTAGAATGTTGTTTCCCCGAGTTGGAAAGTCTATGTGTTGGTGTATTTTTGGGAACACACTCTTTAAGTCTGCGTGGTTGAAATCCCCAGCCAAGATGAGAAAAGCATCAGGGTGGGCTGTCTGCTGCTCACTGATGTGCTGCTCCAGTTCATTTAGTGCCTCGCTCCTGTTGTTGTTGTTGGAGCTGGGAGGGATGTATACAGCAACGAGCAGTATGGCTGTATATTCCCTCGGTAGATAGAACGGCCGGCACTTAATAATCATAAACTCCACCAGGGGTGAGCAGTGTTTGCAGACCACAACAGCATCGCGGCACCACACGTCATTGATGTAAACACAAAGCCCTCCGCCGCGGGTCTTACCTCCCTCGACGCGAGCTCTGTCCGCTCGATAGCATGTCAGCTGATCGAGATGAATAGCGCAGTCCGGAACGCTGTTGTTGAGCCATGTTTCCGTTATTTTGTTTTAGAATTTGTTGTTGTGTTTTCTGAATTGTTATTTTGTTTTTTAGATTTGCATTTGCATTTGTAATTTGTTATTTTGTTTTCAGAATTGTGATTTGTTTTGCACTTCTTGGTCACCGCATATATTTCAGTGAATAATTATTACATTGCATGACTTATATGTATGTAACATTTGAACTACATGTAGTACATAAACATTTGATCTACAAGTTTTTGAGTCATATGGACCACTTATGTGACCCTTTCATGAAGATGCTGAGCCTATTTTTAAGCTAAAAGCTTTAGGCGAATGGGACAAGTACTCATGGGGCCAGACTGCGATGTACTAGACTTCCTCACAACTCTTAGCTCCCTAGACTCAGAAGAGACTCAAATGTCGCATGTGTGTTCTCTTAAGAATTGCGTATTGTAACAGTACCACAGGTAAGTACATTGTCCAGTTATTACAAACACACACACACACACAATATACACATCATACATTCATATCCCCTCTTCGGATAGACATTAGAATGTAAAAAAAACAAACAAACAAAAAAAAAAACACATTTCTCTTAATTTTAAAAGTATTTTCCAACAATCAAAAATACAAAATGGCCTCACAAGTTTTGTGTTGGAATGGTTTAGAAAAACATTAGGGGTGAGTATATGATGATAGGATTTTCTCTTTTTGGTGACCTCACGAAGTGAAAGAGACTGAACCTTTGTAGAGGCTATGTATATGCCTAGACATGAGGAAGAGGAAAGAAGTACAAAGAGTACCTGAGGTATTTGTGTTGTTTTCAATGTTCTGAATATCTCAAATTGCTTTTAACATTTAGCATGTTATACCAGGAGACATTTAGCATGTTATACCAAGCAGACTGATTTGAACAAAATTTGAACTGAATTGAGCTGGATCATGACACTAACTTTGCAACATTGAAACAGTTGTTGAACTGAACAGAAACAACATTGAACTTAATTGAGTTGAATATTGACAGTATTGATTATCTTCTTCTGTAGAGCTGCATTACAGCTAAAATTCAATTTTCTTCATTATTGATGAATTTTACATTATTTACCACTGGTATTTTCCTGTTTATTAATACAAAGCAGCTCTGAAACAGTTTTTATTGTATAAAGTGCTACATAAATAAATGTAATTTGACTTGACAATTGTCATATAAATACCTGTTATATAAAAAAGTCCAAGCCAAGATATATGCAAGTGTTCCAGCAAATTCTGCCATGATGATTCAAGCTCTTTGCCATCAGTTGGTACTTTTACGCATACTACTGTGAGTTACTGTGCTATAGTGAGCTATAAGAGCTATAGTGATCAGCTTAGTTTTTAGGAGGAATTTTAGTGTCACTGCTGGAGAAACAGGTAGTCCAACTGTTTTGTAGCTTATACATGTCACCAAGAGTGGTGGTAAAAACAATTTTTTAAAATCTTTTTATTACTGCTTCCATTGACAGGATTTAAAATGATTGATGCACAAATGGTCTTCCATCTTGGATTTAGCTAGCATCTATAAGTCATGTGTTCAACAAAGAGTATTTAGCCAGGTGAATATGAAAGATGCTTTAGCTGATTATCTGTAGACCCATTGCAATGTTCCTCAAAGCATTATTTTTCATGTTAATATGGTGGTAGTCCAGTGAGGCCAGAAATATTTCTTCTTAGACAAAGCTTCCAATTTCAGGACTGTTCCACAAAATATGGGACGGGTGTTCACCCTAACTGTGATTGGACAGCTGTGTAGAAGTAACAGTTACTTTGAATTTAACAAAAAGTCTTTTTAGCTTTTCAGTGTTTCAGGTATGCTTATATGGTGCCAGTCTTTCCATTTGATTTTCAGGAATACTTGCACCGGTTGGAAATGGTTCAAGAGCAAGGACTGGAAAAAAAAGAAGCTGTTTGGTGTCCTTTGGCTATACCTTTGATCTATGCATGATCCACTTGTGATGTCTGATACTCACATTGACCATGGCAGTAAAGATGGGGTGAACTTTTCAAGTGGAAAATGTATAGATAACATACTGTAGGCAGTCCATTCATCAGTCGTATGAGACTGCCATTAAAAGATCAAGTTTATGAACTTTTAAATAATTTAATGAAGATACAAGTGATTTATTTTCTGAGCGGCAGTATCATGATCAACCAGACCTTAGTAAACTAGTAGGTTATTCATTACAAAGTGGGCTTTATTTCAGTAAGATCAAGGAGATCCTAATTGTAGTTTTTAAACTTCATAAATCTAATTTAAAGAGTAGGGCTTCTTGCAAGATGTGCTATTTATGATATGGGTGACTCCATACCCTTGAGATAAATGGTGGTTGTTTTTGCGACCTTGATATTTAACTTTTCTAACGGCCTAACTCTGAGCAGTGTTGTTTATGTTAATCACTTTTTTTTTCCTCTTTTCATGTATAATTTAAAGTGAAAGTTTTTGCTAATATAACTATTTTGATTGAAATACAGTAGGAGTAGCCAGTGTGAGTGGACTGTCAAGAGCTGACCTAGCCTTTTGTTAGCCTTTTGTTTACCACAAAAAGCACTCTGAGCTACCCTGACTAAGCTCTACTGTATATCAGGGGTGTACAAACCTGCTCCTGGAGGGCCATTGTCCTGCATTGTTTAGCTTCAACCCTAATAAAAAAACACCTGAACCAGTTAATCAAGGTCTTCATACTCACTAGAAACTAACAGACAAGTGTGTTGGAGCTTGTTGGGGCTAAACTCTGCTGGACATTGGCCCTCCAGGAGCAGGATTGGACACCCTGTGTATAGGGTGATGAAAAATGAATAAAATGAAAAGCCAATTTTTAGATTTGACTCTATACACGGGGTGTCCAATCCTGCTCCTGGAGGGCCAATGTCCAGCAGATTATGTTTAGCCTCACAATTTTGAGACTACACCCTTCCCTGTCATATAAACTCTTCTCAAGCGGGAGAAACGTTGATGTACATGCATGTGTGTGGAAGCCTATAGTTTCTGAAGTGAGGAGAGAATATTATTAAGAGTTTTCTGTTTCAAGTACAGTACCATACACTCTAAAAAAACACTGGGTTAAAAACAACCCGATTTGGGTTATTTTTAATCCAAGGCCAGGGTAAATACAGGACAGAACACATTTTGGGTTAATTTTACTCAGCAAATTGGGTTGTTTTTTTAACTCAGCATAATGGGTTGATTCATTTTTACTATAATACTGGCTTATTTTTTTACTTCATACATGAATTAATGTTTACAGATTAATTTAAAGGTGCGGTAGACGATTTCGGAAAGGTTAGCGATAGCAAGCTGGCTTTGAAAGCAAGATTCCCACATTCCCTGCGTAATCATTCTGCAAAGCCACACCTCCTGCAAAACACATGAACACGCTCAGGTAAACCAGCGACACGAAGAGAGACGCCATTGGTGGAGCGTTGAATGTAACGCAGTGAGATTACCTCATGTCTCATTCACCGGTGAGAAAAAATTACAGTACAAAATGCATAATATAACAATAATAGCGCCTTTCATTCTCGCTGGGACATGCTGATGACATATCATGTCTGTGTCAGACAAAGGTGTGTATCAAAAAAACAGGAGAACTCAAGTGCTGTGCCAAACAGAAGAATGAAGTTTATTATGATCTTCGGATGACAATGAACAAAAACAGAAAGCACAATGTTCCAGGGAAAAAGGTGAATAAGGTGATGTCATGCTCCTAGTGCATACACCAACTGGGACTGTAGGCTGGGAGAATGACTGAAGGGAGTTCAGTCTAGCACTCCCTATATGGTCTCGCTATCCAGCGGATTAATAAATCCTTTCCTGAGGATCCTGGACACAGTGCAAATGGCTTAAGAGAGAGAGAACATATTGACATATGCAAGGTAAGAGCAGACATGAACACATAAGACATACCGACACAGAGAGATGACAAAGACGAATCCAGTCGGAGTTGTATTAAAAATTGTCTTTGATCTTTCAAGCCGTTTAATGGCAGTCAGCGGGTGTTTGCATGCATCAGTCCAAAAGAAATGAAATAAAAAGCGCCCATCCATC
>NW_015554179.1:18710-28815 GCF_001515605.1 Sinocyclocheilus anshuiensis
TGTATATGACTTTCTTCTTTCAGACGAATCCAGTCGGAGTTATATTAAAAATTGTCTTTGATCTTTCAAGCTGTTTAATGCCACTCAGCGGGTGTTGCATGCATCAGTCCAAAAGAAGTTAAATAAAAAGTGCCCATCCATAAAAAAAATTGTCTCACACGGCTCCGGGGGGTGAACAAAGGCCTCCTGTAGCGAATCGATGCGATTTTTTAAGAAAAATATCCATATTCAAAACGTAATAATCACTTTAATCTAGCTTTCGCTCACTGTTGTAAACGGAAGCAGTTCCGGGCGGATGAAGTACTTACTTGCTTAAGTAAGGAAACTTTGCTTCCTTTGATCCTGTAAACAAATGTTGGTTTTCACGAGACTCACCAGCGCATGCGCAAGGCTGAACTCATACGTCATCAGCCCAGAGCTGCTTCCATGTACAACTGTTGGCGCAAGCTACATTAAAGTGATTATTATGTTTTTGAATATGGATATTTTTCTTACAAAAATGCATCGATTCGTTACAGGAGGCCTTTGTTCACCCCCCAGTTTTTTTTTTAATGGATGGGCGCTTTTTATTTAACTTCTTTTGGACTGATGCATGCAACACCCGCTGAGTGGCATTAAACAGCTTGAAAGATCAAAGACAATTTTTGATATAACTCCGACTGGATTCGTCTGAAAGAAGAAAGTCATATACAACTAGGATGGCTCTGTGGTGAGTAAAACACAGACTAATTTTCATTTTTGGGTGAACTAACCCTTTAACATACAGTAACCACCAGGCAGGAACTGCCTTAGTCTCCCTCAAACTTATCATTTGTGGAAGGATAAGGATGTCAGCATTTCATGGATCAAAGACTGATCCAATCACCATGGGGTCTTTCACTGATCGCAGTTCTTCATTCTTGAGACCTAAGTGTAAACAATCACTCACTACCTCAGACTGATCAAACCTGTTTTACCTTGTGGAGAAGGGGGTTAACATTATCATATTGTAACCCCCTCCCAGGAACTGCTCTGCTCTCCCTTACTCTTATCAAAGTGTGAACAATCATACATCCCCCTCACAGTTTGCCATGTGGCCAAAGCAACAAAGGAAAACTAAATTTTCACATGCATTCACACAAAAAGGACACACAATTGAATAAACCTTCCTCATATCAATTTAAAGAACTGTATATACTTAATGAGTGCTGTGTGTGATACAACAAGGTATGCAACATTACCTATTAAATTATCTACCGTACATATGAATGCATGGGTCAATGCTCAACATTACCCATTGATGTTTGGTCTTCATATTTTCAGCACAATGTGTAGGTTAATCTGGAATTGGTTTGGAAAGTGAATAATGCATAGGAAAAACTTTAAAGACATTGTTCTGAATGTGGACTTTAAGCTATGCAAATAGACCTCATATCAGAGAGGCCATTCAGTGCCCACCTCTGACAGCATCAGCCAATCAGAATGCTGGATCTGAAAAGTGCCAACTAGCAAACCCTGCCTTCTCAGTGAAGGAATAAAAGGTTCTCTCCAAGACAAAGAAGTGTGCTAAGTTATGCTGTGTGCTAAGTGGTGTGGTCAACCTGTTGCTAAAACCGTGTGCTAAGATGTTGTTGCTAAGTTAGCTTCTCAGTAGTGTGGTCTACTGCTAAGCCAAGAGCTAAGCTGCTCTGCCGGAGAATCAAGGAAGTTCTGCAAGAAGTTAGTTTGGGGAGTTTGGAAACTGCCACAGCAACAACGACCACAAGCTTAGTGCCCCCCAATCTTCCGCAGCGACTTCAGAATCTTCTCTTCAGCGGTCCTCCATTTGCGTGTTCCAAACTGCCAGGATCTTCTGCAATGACTTCCGAATCTTCTCTTCATTGATCCTCTGCTTGCGAGTTCCAAGCTGCCAGGATCTTCTGCAACGACTTCAGAAAGTCAACGTCAATGATCCTCCCTCCTGCATGTTCCAGGTAGTCCGGATCCTCTGTACAGACTTCAGAACCTTCACCTTCAAGGCTCCGGTTTGCGTGTTCCAGACCAAAGAACCTTCTCGGTGCTCAGGAGTTCATCATCCACCAATGCTTCGTGTTCAAGACTGTGAAACAGATCCAACTCCTTTCCGTCCACTTCAACAACAAGTGGAAGACGTCGCCGCTCAGACTCAGCACATGACCAAACCTCTTTCCAGAGACCATTGGCATTAGTGTATTGTCAGTTTATGATTATCTAATTTGCATTAGATTCTATATAACTCATGTCAGTTAATAACAAATAATACCTCAATTCATTTTTGATCCTAGAATACCTTGCTATGGATGTTAACTCCAGGAAACTTCAGTTTATCTTTCCATAAGTAAACATCCATAGTAACATCCAACTCAGTCACTTCCATTTATCAATCTTTTGCACTTTATCCATTCATTGTATCCATTTAGTAGTTGTTAGTTACTCTTGTCTATCCCTTTGTTAATAAAGCCTTTTTTATTACATTTGTGCCTTCCTTGTGTTGATAATACAGTAAAAAGGCTCTACAAGTTAACGATATCTCACAAATCTTTCAGATTGGTCAGACTACAACTTCCTATAATTTAATTCTAATTCTTATTTATTCAACAGTCTTCCATTATTGTTCTTTATTGTCAAGGTGCAATTCCTTGGCTGGTGCCCCATAAAATAGTATGACCAAGACTAAATATTAAAATTAATATTTAAGCCCAAAGCCATTACACTGGTGGTGCTACTTAAATCTAAAATCACCGCATTTAGTGTTAGGCTATCTAACATCTGATATCACTACAATGTGCAGCAGACAATGATAGGACCAAAACAAACCACCACATGTAGCTGACAGTGACAGGAGAATGGCAGGAAAGTGTCGGTGAAGGGTCTAGATAATAACAGACCCCATGCCCTCCCACCCCTCAGGAATGCCTCCTGGCATCTCCAGAAGACTCACCATGACGACGATGGAATTGGTCTATGAGAGCGCGATCCAGCACGTAACTAGCCAGAATCCAGCATCTCTCCTCCGGACGATAACCCTCCCAGTCTACCAGATATTGGTGACCCCTACCCCTCCGCCTCACTTCAAGGAGCCGTCGTACTGTGTAGGTGGGTGACCCCTCATTGAGTCTGGGAGGCTGAGGGACCGAGGTTTGGGGTTGGAGAGGGGAGCGAATAATGGGCTTGATTCCAGATACATGGAATACCGGGTAATTTTATTTAAGCATGGGGGGTAATTTGAGTCGAACCGTCACTGGGTTAAGCACTTTGGTCACGACATACGGTCCTATGAATTTAGGGCCCAGTTTACGTGCGGGCAGCTTGAGAGGGATGTCTTGGGTAGACAACCAAACCTTCTGACCACTAACGTAAAGTGAGGGCTTAGAGCGATGACGGTCCGCCGCCGATGTAACAAAGTCATCGGATTCTTGTAAGAGAAATAATCGGGGTGGTAGCCTAAACAGCACTGAAAGGGTGACAATCCCGTAGACAAGACTGGGAGGGAGTTATGTGTGCACTCAACCATGGCTAATTTGGAACTCCAAGTCAATTGTTCTGCTGACGCCACGCAACGCAGGACCCTCTCTAAGTCCTGATTGGCCCGCTCAGACTGACAGTTAGTCTGTGGATGGTAACCGGAGGATAGGCTCGCTGTCACCCCCAGTAATCGACAAAATTATGTCCAAAACCGAGATATAAATTGGGGACCCCTGTCAGAAACCACGTCAACCGGGAGGCCATGAGTGCGGAAGACGTGATCAAAGACAATGACCACTGTCTCCCTCGCTGAAGGTAGTTTGGGGAAGGGAATGAAATGAACCGCCTTCGAGAATCTGTCTACCACAATGAGGGCCACGGTATTGCCACTAGACGGGGGTAGGCCTGTGATAAAGTCCATGGCATGTAGGACCAGGGTCTCGAAGGGATAGGCAGCAGCCAACACGAACTCCCAAGTGTCGCAAGCCACCGACGGCCACCAGAACCGCTGCATAATCTGCGAATGTGTCCGAGCCGCTCCAGGGTGGCGAGCTAGTCCAGAAGAATGGCCCCACTGAAGGATGCCGGTTCGAACCGACTTAGGTACAAATAACAGACCCTCTGGGTATCCCGCCGGGATAGTAACACCTCGCAAACCCTGGACTCCACTTCCCAGATTAGTCAGAGGCAGGGCGATTTGGCTAAACCCTCAAATGAACCGCCTGTAAAAATTGGCAAACCCCACAAGTAATTGAACCGCTTTACGGCTGTCTGGGGTGGGCCAGTTATCAACCGCTTCTAGTCAAGTCAAGTGACCTTTATTTATATAGTGCTTTTAACAATACAGATTGTGTCAAGGCAACTTCTACTTTGGCAAGGTCCATTCAAATGCCCTCCGGCGACAAAATAAACCACAGGAACGGAACTGATGATGCGTGGACCTCACACTTCTCCAGCCTGGCGAATAAGTGATTCTCTAGAAGCCGTTGTAAAATTAGCCTGACGTGCTGGACGTGATCATGCTCGTTCTGGGAGAAGATAAGGATATCGTTGAGGTATACAAACACAAACTGGTTGACCATGTCTCTGAGCATGTCATTAACGAGTGCCTGGAAGACCGCGGAGGAGTTTGAAAGTCCAAAAGGCATGACCAAATACTCAAAGTGACCTGTAGGGGTGTCTTCCATTTGCCCCCCTACCTAATCAGAACTAAGTGATAAGCGTTGCGTAGGTCTAACTTTGTAAAGATGGCTGTCCTCTGTAAGAGTTCAAAAGCTGAAGACATTAATGGCAAGG
Source organism: Sinocyclocheilus anshuiensis (assembly GCF_001515605.1). Classification (NCBI taxonomy): domain Eukaryota; kingdom Metazoa; phylum Chordata; class Actinopteri; order Cypriniformes; family Cyprinidae; genus Sinocyclocheilus; species Sinocyclocheilus anshuiensis. The sequence goes on from NW_015554179.1 coordinate 23,469, forward strand.
GATGACTATTCTTGACCGTAATGTCATTCAGCCCCCGATAATGAATGCAGGGACGGAGCGAACCATCTTTCTTTTCCACGAAGAAAAACCCTGCCCCAGCCGGAGAGGAAGAAGGACGTATGGACCCGGCTAATAGAGACTCATTGATATATTTCTCCATGGCCTCCCTCTCAGGACCGGATCATACGGGCGGTGCGGAGGGAGAGATTAAGCACGGGACTTACTGAACACCACTCTCAAGTAATGGTAAGCCACCAGAACATGTGCCTGGTTCACCTGCTCCTTCAGTAACACAGAGATAGACATTACAGGGGATTTACAGACACCAAACATTGAGACAAACAAAATGAACACTCCACTAAGGTATGGTGAGCCCAGTCAATCAGAGGGTTGTGCTTAGTAAGCCAGGTGTGCCCCAAAACTACTGGAGTGGAGGGAGAGAGAATGAGGAGGAATCAAATCTCCTCTGTGTGATTGCCGGATGTGTTCAGGTGAACAAGTCCAATGATGGATGTGATCTTGGTGAGAGGAGTTCCACAAAGTGTTTTGGCGGAGATAGATTCGGCTAGAGGGAGAACAGGAACTCCCCAGCGTTTAGCCAGTTCAATGTCCATGAAGCCCCCCTCCGCTCCGGAGTCGATGAGAGCTGCCACCGGATGGGTGACCCGCTCTGACTGAAGAACGGCTGGGAGAGTAGTCCGGCCACCAGAGGGCAGCAGAGTGACAGTCATGCTTAACGTGCATGGCTTTCCTCCAGAAGGGGGTTGCCTCTTCTGGGGGAAGGCTGTGACAATGTTCCCCGCCTCCCCGCAATAGAGACACAAACCATGGGAGATCCGATGCCGCCGTTCCCGGGAGGTGAGATGAGCACAGCCGATCTGCATAGGTTCCTCTTCAGAGAAACCAAGCCGTTGTGACCCTTGCGGTGTGCAGGAGATCAAAGCTCTCGTGCCTGACTCCCATTCTGCGGTGTTGTGACCCGAGCGCTATGCGAAAGTCAGCCCGAGTGGTGAGTTTGACCAACCAATCGAGAGAGGGAGGCAGATCCAGGGAGTTAATCTCATCCTCCACGTGCTCAGCCAGTCCATGGAGGAAATGGTCCCACAATGCTTTGCTGTTCCAGCCGTTAGACGCGGCAAGCATGCGGAACTTGATGACGTAATCCAACACTGATCTGGTTCCCTCTCGCGGTAGTGAGAGTGCTCGTGCTGCTTCATTACCCTGAGCTGATCAGTCAAAGACCTTCTGTAGTTCCTGGCAGAAATCAGTGAATGAACTACAGCACTCGTGTTCGTTGTCCCATATCACCGTGCCCCCCTTTTTTTTGCGATTCCAGCCAGGTGCATTATAACAAACGCTACCTTGAACTTCTCAGTGGGGAAACAGGATGGCTGTAATGAAAAAGTCAGGGAGAACCTCAGATGGATTGATCTGGATCTAGTCGAGGCATTGGGAGATAGCGGTGAGTTGCTGTGACAGGCTGGTCAAGGCCTGATGAGATGCTGTTATCTCCTCCTGTTGGTGTCCTAGGAGGATACCCTGCTGAGGGAAAGCTTGGCGGATCTCTAGGTCTACTGCTGAGTTCATAACTTATCGGTATGTTCTGTCACACAAGGCTGTGTATCAAAAAAAACTCAAGTGCTGTGCCAAACAGAAGAATGAAGTTTATTATGATCTTCGGATGATAATGAACAAAAACAGAAAGCACAATGTACCAGGGAAAAAGGTGAATAAGGTGGTGTCGTGCTCCTACTGCACACACCAACTGGGACTGTAGGCTGGGAGAATGACTGAAGAGTGTTCAGTCTAGCGCTCCCAATCCGGTCTCGCTATCCAGCGGATTAATTCATCCTCGCCTGAGGATCCTGGGCACAGTGCAAATGGCTTAAGAGAGAGAGAACATCTCCACATATGCAAAGTAAGAGCAGGCTTGAACTCATAAGACATACCGACACAAAGACATGACAAAGACAGGAATAAATAAGGAAGGGGAACTGAGTAACAGGTGCGGGGCTGATGAAGCGTGCAGCGCAGCTAGTTAGCACTGATTGCTCCACCATGTGCAGCAGACAGTGACAGGAACAAAACAAACCACCACGTGTAGCTGACAGTGACAGAACGCAGGGGAATGGCAGGAAAGAGTCAGTGAAGGGACTAGATAATGACAGTCTGCGCAAACAGTCAATATAAATACATATAAATACATTTAGACCACTTAACTTAGTGATTGCTATCGGGACTTTCAACCAGCATAACAAAACATTTTCTTGAACAAAATCACCTACCCTGCCTTTAAATTCTCTAGAATTGTGTAAAATACTCCACACAACCACAGGTTTGCATGATAACTTTCTTTATTTTCCTTTATTTATATAATTTACAGCATTGTTTATATAGTTTTTAATAGCCTACATAGGGCATACATATTGCATATATTTAAACTTGTTTAACAAAGATTAGAAGTAAGAATTAAACATTAAACAGAAGTAATATACGTGTAATTGACCAGTCTCTGTTATCCTGTTTCCACGATAATGGCACTGGTTCTCGTGCCCGAGCAGGAATCGTGTTCGGTGGGGAACTGCTAACGGCTAAGACCGCCTACCTGCGTTTCATTCTAGCCAAAACGCGACTGACTCCATAACCTGCCCATAAAACAGTAAACAGCTCTGAGGACATATTTTAGCATCCAAAGTACAGTATTTATGTTCTGTACCTTTATGAATAAAATTGCTTATTTTATGCAAAACATCAGGCTTTTCCATCATGCAAAAAGACAGGCGCGGCACTCGTTAACGTGATTCACACTGCACGCATGTATATTGCTTTGCATAAAATTGAATGATATACAGCACAGTAACAATTTTATAGATAAAATAAAATTTACACAAACCTGTATTTTACCGAAGAAATGCATCAATTAGATGGCACTTAGAACTAGGGCCTGTTTCAATAAGGAGGTAACTGAGTTGAAACTTGAACTCTGAGTTGACTTACCCTGAAATGGGAAACTCTGATGCTGATGATACTCAACTATATATCTCAACAGGACCAGATGAAACTTCAAAATGATCTAAGCTAACAGAGTGTGTTAAAAATGTAAAAGATTGGATGACCAATAATTTTCTCCTATTAAATTCGGATAAGACAGAGATATTTCTTATTGGACCAAAAGACAGTACACAGCATCTCTTGGATTACAATTTGCAACTAGACGGATGTACTGAGTTGTAACCAGAGTTTTGTAAACTCTGTACAAAACCCAGAGTTTCCCTTATTTCAGGGTTAACATACTCAGAGTTTTCACTAAACCTCTTTCTGAAATGGGCATCTGCTCTCTCCTGAAGAGGATGCAAAATCCCCGTGATAAATAACTCAACCGCTGGGTTACCGCTGACCCAGGATCTGAGTAACACAAAAACTACCCAAATACTGAAAAAATAACCCCCAAAAATGACCCAAAAGGCTCAACCCAGCATTTGGGTTGGAAAAATAACCCAGGATTTTTTAGAGTGTATGATCATCAAGTTACACTGTTTAATGACACTCCGAATGGGATTGGTTTAAACTATAAATCTCTGCTGAGCAGATGTATGGGTGTGTGTGGAAACATCATATATTGTGTTAAAAATAAGAACAGATCCAGTTTCTGTTTTTATCCATCAGATAAGGAATTACACCTAGGAACATTCTGTTGTCACTGTGGAATCTCACATTTATTTAGTGGAAAGATTGTATTTAATGATTTAACTTTTTTAAAAAGTACCAAAGTACCATATGAATACATATATTTTCCCTACATGTATTGCGTGGTAACTCTTTTATAAAAGCAATAAGTCCAGTCAAGCCGTTTTAAGTGGTTAAGTGTTTTTTTCTTCCCCAACTGTTCTAAATTCATTGTAAACCACAGCTTCTTGGGGCTTGTTTTAATTTTTGTTGTGCAACAAAATTCATTTTGAATGAATGTACAGTGTACTGCACACTAAACAACACTAAATGATTAGTGGTTACACATACCTAGTTACACATTCTTTATGATGTTACATAGGTCTAGTGTTGGTTTTTACGGCCACAGCAGAATCTGGCCAACCAAAACACCAGATTATCATGCAGGGAACCAGCCAAAAAAACACATCACATGCTGGTGAGCAGCAGTGCTGGTCTTTTGAACAAGCAACTGCAAAGTTACGTTTACTAAAAAAATTACTAAAGATTTACTCAGTTTACTAAAAATGCCATTTGAAACTGTACATTTCTACACAGAGCAGCCAAATATGTTAGCTAGGCCAGTGTGGGTAAGTTTTAAGCCATGCTACTGCTATTGTGTGCTTCTCATGCTAGCTACCGGCACTATGGAATAACATTGCTGGAGGGGGTTGATTTCCCCTGTGGTGCCAAATGACCAGACAAGCACTGCACACAAGTTAATTGCTCAATTAAAATCTGGGCCAATATATATTTTAAATTACTGGTTTAAAAATGAGCCATATTTTTTTGTCATGTAACATGCCATGGTGCAACACATTTCTGGAAAGTTAATGCTTGCTGAAGGTTTCTGTTCTGCATTGACTACGTTCTGTTAAGCATTCACACAACAAATAGTTTTCTGCTCGTGTTAATTTTTTTGGATTCATCATCCCTAAGTGCTTAGTTAATCTAACTTGAATAATAAACAAAAGGTTGGAATGGTTCTGGTTGGCCGTCATTGCCTGAGCTACTGTCATAATGTGTGGTAATTGCCTATAAAAATAACAAAATGTGAGCAACTAACCAGAAATCTGAGCCTCTCAAAATGTGTTTGAGTGCTCCCTGGAAGTGCCTTCCTCTCCCCCAATATGTATGGAAATGTGTCATTCCTTGAATGAATGAATGAATGAATAGATAAATAAATAAATAAATAAATAAATAAATAAATAAATTGCAAAGAACTGAGTCACCTTCAGGTAAACACACCCTGTCTATATTCATACAATGTACATAATATTTCAAAATGACAATGACTTCATAAAAAAATGATGAATGGATACATGAAAAAAAGGAATACTATTAAACAGAACAAAGATCATCTGCAACAACTAACATATTAATAGAAACAGTATTGGTCCATTCAACATCAACAAAGACAGTAGAGAATAAGGAGATAACTTCATTCAAGCTTGTACAGCATTGTGAAAAGCAGGGATATAGATTTGTCAAATAAAAGGAAATGAAAAACCCGTAATGACAGGGAATCCATAATGCCTGAAAGTAAGAAACTATCAGAAACAAAATGACAGACCCATTTAAAATACAAATTAATGAAAAAGGTACTTGCAGAAATGTGACATGGCAAAAAAAAAAAAAAAAA
>NW_015554179.1:28881-47101 GCF_001515605.1 Sinocyclocheilus anshuiensis
TGTTAGCCTTCAGCATAAGCTTATAATTGCACCGGTAACATTACAGATTAACCAATTATTGCTAGTAGATTACATAAAATGGCCTGAAATGTGAATATGTTTTTCAAGAACGATAAACTATCTCTGAGCTCAAAGATGTCATTCTGCAGCCTATCATGACCATGCTATATGGTAATTTTTCATGCCATAATAAAGAAAAAAAAAAAAAAAAAAAAAAAAAATGACTGTATCATCCCACTTTGACACACCACAGTCAGTATTGACACTAAATCAGTATTGATACTAAATTATCCTTTTCCCCTCATTTGTCCTCTGTAGTGCCAGTCTACAGGCCTATACATTAGTAAAAGTAACAAAGAAAAGAACAAATTAGATATTCAGCAGCTGTCAGTTTTACAGATTGCAAATAACTGTATTGTACAAAACGTGTGTAACATCAAGATACAATTGAAATAATCTGAACAAATGCCTTAGTGAACAGTGAATATCCTGGCCTACCATGTGCAAAACACTGATAAGAGAATACATCCAGTGTCTGTGTGTGTGTGTGTGTTTGGACAGACCCAGTTCATTATCTACACAACCTTGAGGACTGTTGACAGCAATAGCTGTTAGTATTGCTGCCTAAAATGTGATTTAGATTTGAGTAAAACAAATGTGACAAACATATTGCAGACACCTACATTATGGCAATATTATAACAATTTGTGGTTTAGCGCTATAATAATAATAATAATAATGAACTAATAATAATATGATTTTTAAGAAGTACCAATGTTGAATTTCAAGTCTTATTTATTAGGCTTCTAGGCATGGCTCTTTGTGAAACTGATTTGCAATTATACTTTTGTGCACTGCCTGAAGTAAATTACCTCCAACACATCTGTCATTGGTTCAGCACTGAAGACTCCAGGGAGAGACTCCGACATGAAGCCTCCTTCAAATGTTTCGTCCCTGATCAACCCCCTACCCAGACTAGATTTAACATGCCAATTTGATCTATGAGCACAAGCTATTATATCACAGCGGTAGTATATGCGGGCCACAGGGAATGTTAGAATATGGAAATCTGCAATGTAGCCTCTGGGCTTGATCATATAGATATGTTACATATCAAATAATTGAGAAACAGATTTCCAATAAAATTACATTTGTGATTGCTGTAAAAAGAAAAAAAAAAAGGAAAAAAAACGCGGTTTACGCGGAATACTTCACATAAATGATGACTGTGAGTGTGCTTTTAATAAGTGAATTTTATTATCAGAGCTGGTAAATAAATAATTTATTTGTTCAATTTGACAATCAGAACTAGTTTAATGATGTAGCTCCATTGGGACTTATAAAGGGTTAATCACTGAAGGAGATTAATTATCCTCTCTGGACAGAATCCATCAGGGCATCTATTAATTCAAGAACAGGTCAAAGGAAACCACTATGTGTAAGCTTCCTGTCTTCTGTGCATAATCTCTGTGAAATGTGATCAACGTTACACCACATTAAAAAAAGGAATTTGCTGATTTTAAGGATACTTTCTCCTCGTAAATTTCTATAGAAAAATTCTAAAAATTCTATATAGAACTTTTTTTTGTAAAAAAAATATCTACAAATATGTTTGTTTTTAAATGTACAGTCTTAGTTTTAAGCACACCCTTATTATCCCCAAATGTAATATCACATTTGGACAAGCACCAAATAATTATCGACACGAGACAGCACACATTATAATCTATAATACTTTATTTATTATTATTATTATTTTTTTTTAAATCAGATAATACATGGCAATCATGCTTTTATATACCACCATCTAAAGACATGAATATATATATATATATATATATTACATATCAATATTTTACATTAGCCCCAAACAGTTAGAAATATACAAAACAATATTTTATTTGACTAGACACATTATCTATTCTCTTATAATCTTCCATCATTGTTATTAATTTGTTATTATTACTATTCTTTTTTACATTTCAGAAAGATATGTGCTTTATATAGTTTCTGAGATCGATGCATTATTGCAGCAAACAGCAAATAATAAGGTTCTTCAACAAGACAAAAACCTCAAAACGGACATTCACAGGTACTTTTACACGGTACAGTTTTACAACATTGTTTCAGAGAGAAATCTGATGAATGGTAAATTTATACAATTTCACGAAAAACTCTTACTGATTGCACATTTTTTTCATCAGAAGTCTTGCAGAGAATAAATCGACTAATTAATCCAGATCTCTGTCACATGTAGCTGCCACAGAAGCAAACTAACAGTGCTCTTTTTCAGATACCTTTGTGGCTTGTGAACTTAAAGCTCTGTGCTTTTCACCAGTGGCATTTCAAAATAAAACAGTGGAAATAAAACAATCACTTCTCTCTGTTTCACGCACACACACACACACACACACACACACACACACACACACACACACACACACACACACACACGTATATCCCTTTATATGATTTCATGTAAATTATTTATTGCCCAAATAGTCTGTATATTTTAAAAGAAAACAGCATCATTTCTCCTTGACATATTTTCATTCGAACAACGGCTCTGTCAGTTTTTGACACAGAGTGCTGGTTCGTCAATGATGTCTGACAAAACGACCCTAGAAACCATGACAACAGACTATAGCTTCTGCTCAGAAGTGATTATTTGCTGAAGGCTGCTCACAGCTATAATCGTTTTTGATCCAGGAGAGCAAATTTTGGTCACTTTCGCCATTTTTCCTGAGGAGTGGCATGCAAATGTGGTGAGCAGGATTAACAGTGGTTTCTCGGGGTACCTCTGCCCCAAAAAATGACTTTTCGGACCCTGTGCAGTGATATGGCGCGACGTAAAACAGTTTTTCAGATCAGTCAGTAGCATAAACATGAATTTGGTCCTTCTTACTCTTACATAGAAAACATGTACTAAAATGATTCTAAAAAACACATACAAAGTTATTTTTGTCTTAGAAAAAAAAAAGAAAAAAAATAGTAACAGTCTTTTTTTATGTCAATTTGCCCCTGTGGCTGGTAATTAATTACTGCCTGGGGCGTTTGTAAACCCAAATCCATACTGGTCTTGTGCTTTTCAGGTTTTGCCCGAGAGCTAAACAGGAGAAGGGCTATTTTAAACTGTAGAGTCTTGAAAAGTGTAGTCTGGCTACGTAACCTTGATATCCAAAGTTCATCTTGCCCCGTTGCACGCTCCCATATTCTCGCTCCCTGCTTTTATATAGATATATAGATGTATATCTATTTTTTTTTTTCAGATACAATTTGATTCTAACCTACAACTGTATTTTTATATTTTAATACATTAATTACATGTAATATCAAATTAACACTGTGGTGTTGAAATTACATTGGGATTCCAAATCTTGAATTATCATTTAAATTATATCCTCTGGTTACACTGTTACACTTTTCTTCTTGTTGTTCTTCTTTAGAAAGACTAATATCTTGCATATGAAATAGAGATTAACCCTAGAACATTGCTGGAAAGATTTTTTGGACCCTATGTATATGTGTACCAAAACAATTCAGACTGTAATCAGGTTGGTTTTCCCTCGGAGGTAGGTGAATATACTCTAGACATGGAAGTCCTTGGTTGTGATCAACCGTGATTACTTTTTGCTTCTCTCTCTGAAAATTGACCTTTGATCATACAGGGTGAAGCAGGGGCAGGGGGCTTAGATGTAGGCCTCATCATTGGCTGGAGTGGGGTTTTCAGGTTGCTGTTCTGGCCCATTCTCTTGAGTCCGAACCATCGTCATGGGCTGAGTCATTATCCGAAGGCGCTGCAAAAGGGAAGGAAAATCATCAGCTGTCATTCCAGGTAAGACAAACTATTCCTGCTGAGCAAAGAAAGTACAAACAATTCAAGTGGGTCAGGATTAGTACAAGCCACATCCACGATATTTACACTGAATTGGGACTGGTGCTCTTTGTTCCCAATTACTAATCTCAGAAACATGATTTGGAGATAGAGAGGTACGCTTCGTGCAGTGAAAAATACCTTCAGCACTCTAATTTGTTCAATCAGTCCAAGTCACTGATTGCATGCTCAAATGGCAAGAACTGAAGACTAATTGATGCAATTAGAATGAATCCAATAGCCACAAAATAGCAACAGTGCATGCTTCACCCCATGCTGAAACATCTGCATTAATAATGCACGCAATCTAAATCAATTACTCTGTCATCAGTGGAGATGCTTTCATGTTCCGTGACAGATGCACCTGTGGCTGCAAGGACTTTCGTGGGCATAAAAATGCAAGCATTACCTCTTTATATGAGCCCTTCTGGGTGAGGAACATGTAGCCCATGTATCCTGGGATAAGAACCATGGAAGACAGGGCCATGCACCAGCCTACACCTTGCCCCCACTTTGGGAACACGTAATTGTTCAATGTAAGAGGGACCATCTGAACGGCGCTGAAGAGGAACACACCCTACAACAGAAGGAACAAACAGTCAATCTGCATTTCCACCTAGAAATGCTTCCAGTACACAAAGGCGCAGTAAAACCACCTACCGCCACAATCAAAGGGGTGAATGCGACCCAGCACAGCTTCCACCAAATGCAGGGCTTGTATCCAATCATCTCCTCAATATTGCTGTAGAATTTATTGACACCTGCATTAGGCACAAAATAAGAATTAAGGGTACTGCAAAACAACGCATGAGCGGTTCGCTGAGGATTATTGCCGGGTGGAGGCCTGCTGTATGTGCGCCCCCTTCATAAATGCAAATAGAGAATCATGCAGTAGTTTGCATAATCAAGCCTCCCATGCACAACAATTAGGATTCTACAGGTTCATATTCATTCAAATCAATTGACTGTGGAAATGAGTCTGGCAGCGAGATTAGCATGAATTATAAAGATATTTGCTAATAATTAGCATGCGTTATGCGTTATGTCTGGATGCGAAGAATAAAAAGCAAATTAATTCATAACTACAAAATCTATAAGCGAAACATCAGCCTTCTTTGTATTAATTTAATTAATATGAGGTGTCATAAATACGGCATGCAATTTCTTCTTTTAAACATTTTGTTTAAAATGAATGTTAAATGTCATGCCACAGGACACTGCAGACAATATCAACTTCTCAACAACCTACTGTCTGCTTGGAAAAAGGAAATTTACTCTTTTATTTAAATTAATTCTTAGAAAAAGTTGCATGTTTACCATAGAACCAGGATATGGAGATGCATTCAAAGAACACCAGGAACAGCAGACACATTCCACTGGCAGAATAGTAGTCGAACAGTTTGAACACATAGAGGCCACCCTATCGAGAAAAGAATTACCATGATTAGCGAGAGATGTGGTTCATTTACACTGGTTTTGAAAACCAGCTGTAATCTAGTTAGCACTGTTTGGGTTCAAAGGCATGGTAGCAGCAATGATCATTAGTGAAACAAGCTTTCTCTTTCCTGCTTTGAGTCACAAGATTGGCCTGAAAAGTATGTAGTATTTGGGTTAGGATTATTCATCATCGCACACCCAATGGTTCAAATTGCTGTATTACCACAAGCACTTGTGCTCCTTATTAAGGTCAAGATGAAATGATGTTCAAAACCAGTTTTACTTCTGTAAAGTAAGATTTCTTAGTCGAGCTGCTTGTGCAGCAAAAAAATAAATAAAAAATACAAATGGATTCATGAAAAGGGTCAATATACTGTAAGATGAACTGATGAATCGTTTACAATGAGATCATATACAAGGTCTCAACCAAGACAAACCCAAAAAATCTTATTCCATAATTTTCCTGTGAATAATCTAGTCTATTTCCTATTATTCTTATGTATTTAGTGTATTGTCTGTTAAATGATAGTCATAATTTATTCTTAGTTTTTCTCCTGCAGAGTTTCCAAGTCTTCTCTAGCTTTTATATAACAGTGTGAGGGTATATAGTGGTTGAACACTCCAGAGGCATTACATATCCCAGCAAAAACATTCAAATGTTTCTGTCCTCTGAGGTGATCCTACTTAATGCAACTTTGAGAGCTCTTATTCCACTCTTTGTATGTATTTTTACCATATATTCCATCACATACAAAGGTTTAGAATAAAATCGTGATCAGCCTCCATCTCTTTTCATAGGGTGATGTGAAATCCATAGAAAGATGAGAACGAGTATGTGGAGATGTAATGGCATGCATTTACCTGTGTGATGTTCGACAGGCCAATCAAATAAGACACGAGGCAGACAACAGCGATAAAGATCTCTCGTCTTCCTCGTAGCAAGTGGGGGAACTCATCGACAAGTGCAGTAATGAATCCTTCCACCGTACAGAACTACACAGAATATAAAGCATTCCTGAGCATTTATTCTGAAAGATATATGGTGATTAAAAGACAAAATGGACTCTGAAAGGACTGGTTGTATTCAAGTCAGAAATACTGGCTGAATTTGGAATAGCATGCAGCAGTAATGCTATTCAGAATTCAGACATATATTTAATAATTGAATAAACACATTAGGTTAAAATAGCATAAGTCGTTTTAAGGGTCATTTTATAATATAACTGAAGTAACTCTCACCTTTAGCTTAGTTTCTATTGAAAAATTAATGGAAATTAAAGGCTACTTCAAAGAGATGAAGAATGTCTAGGGCATTTATTGATGCCTGAAAACACACATATGCATGTTTAAAACATGCTCTTTACCTGACTGTCAATGCCAAGCATAAGCAACATGGAGAAAAACAGGATTGCCCAGAGCGGTGAGATGGGCAGTTGTGTGACTGCCTCTGGGTAGGCTAAGAATGCCAGCCCTGGCCCTGAGATCAAAACATGTTTAATTAGCTTTATAATAGCTGTATGATGGCATAGACACAAACAAATATAATATGATCATATTAAAAAAATAAGTTCTAATGTCTCATTTCGAAGTTGGTCACTTTTATGCATAGGACTTTCTACAATTACAAATACTTTATATTTCCCCCAGCAAATGTTGATTGATTGCAAACCTTGTAACCTATAAAAGTGGTTTTATTAACAATTATTTTTTTTATCTGAGGTTTGTAATATTTGCAACCCTGTTACTAAAAATCCTAATTTGTCTAAAATAAGCAAACTGCATATTTTAATAATAACGTTGGTAGCAGCATTGATGGTTGATGCAGCCAACACTTTACTTGTCTTCTCGTCATGCAGCAGAAAGGTTCAAATGATGTTGCTTCAGTGTAACAATTTTAAGAGATGTTATTTATTTATTGATTTTATTTTTTTTGTAATAGGAATAAATCACGTAATAGGGTTATGCAGATTATATAGGACAGGGCTGAACATTTTGTTCTGCTTATTACAACCAATTCAAATTATTTAATATTTTAATGAACTGAATATCAGTTCAGCAGATTATATCAAGAACATTTGATGTGTTCAGTGGGTTAATTTTTTATATTTGAGTATTTGTTTTAATGCAAAAAAATGTAAATAAAAATTAATGTACCATCCAAACTGCTCATAATAACTGATGCCAGATGCAAAAACATTGTGTAACATATAGTAGTCTGTCTTAATCCAGTGATCAGACTGAAATCCATCATAATTACCTGATGCAGCCACGTCTGCTATGGGCCGCTGTGTGATGTGGGCCATGAAACCTACGATAGAGAAAATGACGAATCCAGCGAACATACTGGTGAAGGAATTGATGCAGCAGACAATGATAGAATCTCTGAGAAGCAGACGAAAGCACGTAATTGTTTAGTAATCCAACACTACTTATCCTATTATATATCTGTCGTATTGAGAGTGACGAGGAAGCATATTTTTTAGGCAAAAACTGTTTGAGAAATGGCTGTTTGGCTGTTTTGAAATACAAAATTTTTACTTATGTGACCTTTCAGATTAAAGAAACAAATTAACGATAACATTTGAACGCCCCTTAATACATCTTACAATTGAGGCATACTTGTAAACATTATTGTTGAAAGGGTTGTAGCTCCCAAGGGCAATCAGAGAGCCCAGGCCCAGACCATAAGAGAAGAAGATCTGAGTGGCTGCATCAAGCCACACCTAAGAGAAAAGACGAGACATGGTAGAAATTCACCAAATTACACGCCTGCGGACACACATCTATTACAGTATGATAATTACAAAGCGCTCTACCTCTGATTCTTTCAGCTTGCTGAACTCAGGCGTGATATAGAACAAAATGCCATCTTTCGCTCCAGGCAGTGTCACTCCACGGATGAACAGGATAAACAGCATGAAGTACGGGTATGTCGCTGAGAAATATACCACCTGAAAGACACATTAACAGCCTTACTAAAAAAACATGCCTGCTTTGATATTATGCGATACCGCACCGTTATTCTATCTGGAGAAAAATGCCAGTTAGAAAGCTCTGTGAAAGCATGGCAGACTTTAATTGTTCAGGAGATTCTGATCCCAAAGCCTTGATTACAGGCCTGATTTTGAATAGTCAGCGCTTTATTGAATTTTTGAATTTGTTAAAAACAAACAGCATACCTGAATGTCATATGAGTGCTGTGCAAGGGCATTCTTACCTTTCCAGTCCAGCCTACGCCCTTCCAGATACAAAAATAGACCAGAACCCAGGCAATGGCCAGTGTTATTGCTAGTGGCAGTCTTATCTCTCCCGGCTTTTCCAAACCATCAGTCATTTGATGCATGTTACGTCTGAGCGGGAAAGGGGAACAAACATTATTAGAGAATGTAGAATTTATATCTGTCAGCCCACGTAACCCACAAACAGTTTGAAATAGAGCTTGTCTAATTGCTGATGCAAAACATTCAGCTAGGGTTGTTTGCCAAAATAGCACAATAGCCGCATTTTTGTGAAACAACAGTGGTTCTTTTACACAGCTGAGGACAAAAGGAATGTGTTTGTATGCTGCTAGAATACAAAATTCCAGTGTTTAAAAAAAAACAAAAACAGTCTGCCCTTACTCCCAGAACTCCAGGACGGCGCTTGTCATATTGGCGGTGTTTGCCATGCTGTAGTTGGAGAAACATTTGTCTGTATTCCAAGGGTTGTCGCAAGATTTCCAGGGGAGCTCCTGAAACAGGACATTTCAAACAGGAAAATCCCTGAGACAGCAGTTCAAGAATCTAGTCATAGTCATTGATATTTTAGCAATTTTACATTTGACACCTAAAGTGGAAAATGTGTACTTACTGTGGTGAATGAGTTATACAGATAGTAAATTGCCCAAGCGATTATGACTATGTAGTAAATGTTAAGCCAGAACGACAGGACTGCTGCTGCCAGGCCAACACCTACGGAAATACGTGCGCTAAAATAACTCCGTATTTCAGATCATTTTTTTTGGCAAGGGCACAGTACGATTGAAATTTATACCGGCGGCGAGCTATTATGCAATGACACCATAATTTACACGCTTCTAAAAAAAGAGCATGGAGTAATTAATCTGAGGGTTATTTGTGGTTGCTTTCATGATTACCTTTGAACATAGGGGCCAGTTTCCACACTCCAAGACCACCAATGGACGTGTACTGACCGAGGGCCGTTTCCAGAAGAAACAACGGAACCCCAGCAAATATGAGCGTCAAAAAGTAAGGAATCAAGAACGCCCCTATACAGACAAAAGAGTAATATAATGAGACATATTCAAACATGTATCCAATTTTAAAATCCACTGTTTATGATCTCTGCGCTTCCAATGGTTGCGCACTTCGCGCATATCGTGGACAAAAAGCGTATATTTTGTACGTTATTCGATCTGCAGGGCGATTTTCGTTCATTACGAAATCTTATTTATTTTACTTTCATTTTTTATTTATTTGAATCCTTTTGTTTAGAGGGGGTGGGGGGATACATGGTAAAAACAACCAGGAATTGTCTTTACCGCCTCCGTTTTTTCCACATAGATAGGGAAATCTCCAGACATTGCCAAGTCCAATGGCATAGCCAACACAAGACAGAAGAAAGTCAAATTTCCCCTGCCATGTTTCTCTGTCGGGAAGTTCCTTTTTCTTCTGAACTTTCACCACCAGAGTTTTTGGTTTGTCATTGGCGGTGGGCGCTTCGTTCAGCTCTGTTAAAACGTGTCCATCGGATGCTTTCGTGCCGTTCGTGGCCATGTCTCTGGGTTTGGTCCTGGCAGTCGGACGAGAGAGTTCAGCACCGGTCCACGTAGACAGCAGCTTCGCGGTTCGGGTAACCAACGACTAGAGTCAAAAAACGCCAAAGAAGCTTGACACTGACCTGGAAATGTTGGAGAGAATGTGAGTTTAGTTATACACATTATTTAACGTGTGCTTGGTGTTCGTCAAATTCATTCGATGTCATTTTATCAACACAATAATACTTTAATAAAAAATATTAAATAAAATTAGATACATATATCCTAAAAAATAAAATACCAGTTGGCGCACGTGTGTTGGGCGCGCAGCATAAAAAAAAAAAGCTCAGACTAAACGCGTCTGTCCACATTTCTTTATTTTAAATAACTGAAAGAACCAATTTTGCACATTTCTGTTATCTAAAACGTTAACGGTGCTTGCGGTTTATTGTGGAATTGTTTACTAAAGGGCAAAGTAATTGCAATTCTTACTTTATTTAAATTATTCAACGGGTTAGGTTTAGATCATTTTCTCTCGAATCCACATAATAGATCTCGCTTTGGTTAAGTCAAACAGTTCGAATAATCTCGTCAATTTCTTATTTTGTTTACAGCCAGGTAAAATCAGCAAAGATCCCAGCGCGCGAAGCGTTTGCAGGAGCTCAGAAGTGTGCGCGCGCCGTCAGTGAGCTCGCGCTGAAATGCGGGCTCAAAAAGTATTTTTAGCAGCACAAATGAATGCTTGATGATTGCGAGACTAATAGATAAAAAAGCAAAATAAATAAAATACGTCCTACTATCATGCACTAACATGCAGACTGTTAGTCTGAACTGCGCGCACAAACATCGCGTTTCACAAGCACAGAAGTCTAGCGTTTCAGACGGACGTGTGTTAAAACAGTTCGTTATAAATGCTTAACTTTCAAACAACTTTGCAGATGCCTTTCCATGCCTATTAAAACTAGGAAAGCAAACGCATTACTTTTATATGTCAAATATGATCTACTTACACTGGAACAGTTTTCCTGCCAGTTTGGTTGTGGCGGTGCGTATCCGTTGGTTCCTCTCCAATTCGAACACTTGGAATTTTACTTGTCCAAACCCGTGCAAAATGTTTCCATAAAGTCAAGTGAAACAAACAGCTATCCTGAGGGGTAAGGTGAACGAGGGTCTGGTTGCCTGGTGCTGTCCAATTCTGTGGTGCTGAAGGACAGGGGGAAAGAGCCAGAGACAGGAGCAGCTCCGTCTACCATGAGCGTCCAGAGATGTTACATGAAGCACAGACCGTCACTCTCAATGTCAGCTGAAAGTCGACCCTCCCCAAACACAACATCCCTACCACTGAAATCCCAGACACTGGGCAGCCTCTCTTCTCAATGCTTTTTATATGCTTTGTATATGTTTTTTTTTCCTCAATTGGTCTTTGCGTGACTGAGATCATGTGTCTTATCAGATGACTGACACTGCCCACTCACTGTAATTACTTTTTGCAAATCATTTATTCATTCATCTATTTTATTTGTGCAATAATGTTACTCTTCTCAGAAGTGTTATGCTTATTTCTTTATTTCATAAGTCTGTTCATGCAGAATTGCAGACCAAAGTACATCAAAATACAAGTAGGTTACAATTTTAAAGCACAGTCTCTTGTTATTAAATGAATTTGCATTTCCTAGATAAGAACAACTTCGACTACAATGTGTGGTTTTCACAAGTAATGATAATACGGTGTGAAATAAATCTTAGCAAAGTTGTCAAAAGAAAAAAAAAAGTTACATTTCAGCTAAATGTTGCTCTCATTTAATGAGGTACTGACATTATATCAGCCACTGGACACTTTGCCATCTATATATCAGGATGACCCATTAATTAAATTCATACATGCATATATACAAACTACAAAATGACAGCAGATGGTAACACTTATTTTACACTAATATCCATGTCTTATATATATATATATATATATATATGTATATATATGTATATATATATATATATAAAAACATGTATATATAATTATTTTATTTATTTGTATTTTTTTGCATATGTGTGAGAGATCATGTGTTTTATCAGATGACTGACACTGTAATTATTTTTAGCAAATCATTTATAATTTTTTAGTAATCTATCTAGTTTAAATTTTAGTTGTGCAACAGTGTTTTGTGTGTGTGTTTGCGTGTATGTGTGTCATCTAAGTACATTAGCAATAATACATATATTTATAAGCATGTGAATGTCTCAGCGCAATTACACTGCAAAATGTGTGACCAAACAGTATATTTGCACACACATCATCCCTAACCTGAAACTTATTCTCTTCATACATTTTCATAGTTCAAAACTGGATAAAACGAAGCTAAAACAATGCATAACAGCAAACATGTTTTGGGTTGAAAAAGGCCTGAACTAATTTACTCTCTGAAAAACAGCAGTTTCCAAAGTGTCAGATTGGGATGACGATGCCAGTCATTCTCTGGATTCTGGTAAACCGTGATAAGGAAGTCAGTCAGTAAGTAGAGTCTGGGGGAGGGAGATAAATTGAAAACTGGTCTTATAATCTTCTTAGCTGTCTCCCAAAAAAAAAAAAAAAAAAAAAACCTGCGGGGAAACCAAAAGGAACGCTCTGCACAGAAGTTAGCTCCTATACAACAATAATTTAGAAGTCTGTAATTAGATGTTAAACATTCACAGATCAAGAAGTATTCAGACAAGATGAGAATCATTGATTAAGGATGACAATGTAAATAGGCAGAAGTAGGTCCAACTGCAACATTCGTCTTTAGGACCTGTCATCTCCAGCACTGCTGATGTTCACGTCATCCATCTTTAATGCTTCATAGTGTATGAAATCAAATCAGAAGGGTGGTAGCAAGAAACATCTGTCTAGAGCTTCTGATTTTTCAGCCTGCAAAAAAAAAAAAAGTACATTATCATGGTACATAGGACTGACATTATTTCAGTGTTAATATACTTTCAATCCCAGCTAAATTGGCAGAGACAACTATAATATTTACATACATATGCTTTTATCCAAAGTGACTTACAGTGCATTCAGGGTATATATTTCGTCCGCATGTTTGATCCTTGGGACTTGAGACTATTAGACTACATGCTGATTCTGCAGAAAGGTGTAAAGGCCCAAAGGACGATACCGGTAACAATAACTATAATTATACAGTTTTAATAATCAATCTTATTTTATGAGAATAGGGAAGTCCACACTACAGCTATAACGACAATGACACAGAAGAACAATGTCACTGGAATCACTTTCAGAGTGATCTTGAATGATCAGAATAATTTACCAGCACCAAGGTCATGGGCTTGATTCCGAAGGAATGCATGAATTAACTGATAAAATGTAAATGTGTACCCTTGAACGCAAGTCACTTTAAATGAAAGCATCTGCCAAATGTGTGAATATAAAAAATTGACAACCAGCCTTGGTGTTCAGGAAACATGCTTGCAAACAAACATTATTTTTGCAGTTTTTTGTCTGGTAATGCTGCTGGCACAGAAATCAGATTGATTAATTAATAAATTATACGAATTCAGAAATTGAACTTAATTTCATGTAACGTCATATGCTGTATTGTCGTTTATATCTGAAGTTTACAGCAGTTCACAGCAGCTTTGCAGTCCAATGAGCCATAGATTAGAGTCAGATATACCAATGAAGCTTTAGACCGACCTTCATTGCATTTCCCAAAAACATTGTAGGCCTACGGAGATGGTAGAGATAATTTGTGCAATTTTGTTACCACTGGTTATTGGTTACAATGCTTTTAGGAAGTGCAACCCTGGACAAGAATGAGATTAAATAGATATACACATTGTTTCACGCTTTTGACACAAAAAAATACTTTTTGTGTCAATATTTATACAAATTATTTTAATAATAATAATAAAGTCAACCTATACTAATCAGAAAGGTTGGAGCAAATCATGTCAGTCTATTCAAGTCACAATATAATGAACACTGGTACTTAATAAATGTTCAGTATTAGGCTATTATGAATTCAGTTTCCCTCATACGAATCAAAATGAGATGAAAAAACGATGTAACTATGGAAAGTTAATTTATGAATAACATTAAACATGTAAACTGTTCACCAATTATTTCTAGTAGAATGACATAACAATGGCCACGTCGTCTTGTTCCACTTCAGCAACAACCATACAGCAATGCTGTTTCTGAAAACCGGTGGTGTCTTTGAGAGGCATCAAAGATCAAACTTCTGCGTTTCACACTCAACTGCAGCATAGTGGAGGGATGAAAAGCCTGAGCTGATGGCAGATGGTGAGCCAATGAGGGGTGAACTAACCTACTAATGATACAAAATGAAATTTTGCATTTAGAACCCATCTGGTTTATTCACCCTCTGGGGATGGAGAGCTCAGACATTGCCACACATTTGTGGACCTGTAGTGAGAATCAGAGTGTCTGGCAATTGTTGGTGGCACACATGGTTACTCAACTGTGCAATGAATCTCATACCAGCAAAGGGTGGCAGTAATTTCCACCTTCTGGACCGGGATATCTATCCCTCTGCATTGTGGACCAATTAATTCTACATCAGTGAATGCTTCATGCTTTTTACTGTATACAGTTAGGTTCCAAAATTAGACCCCTATAATTATGATATCTTTTATCTAATGCTTGATCTGTTTATGGGTTTAGTGGTAGTGTTAGACATGAAGACATTAGAAAGAAGTTTTGACGAGACATGAAGCTCTCAAAAACTCCAAATCCCTAAACATAGTGACTGGGAAATGATATAAAACATAGTCAAGCAGAGTGTTAATTGTGCTACAAGCTATGTTTATTTTCTCTATTGTTTTGATTATAATAAAAAAAGTCATTTCTGTGTGCTGCACGTGATCTGAGATTCTGAGACAGATTCATTCAATGTGCTCTTGTTCTCGTGTTCTTATAAAACATTCAAACAAGATGCATAGCATCATAATAATGGAAGTGTTTCTACTAACTCGTTTTAATAATTTGCCTGCAAGACAAGTTTGTAATCAACAGAAATAAGTCTGGCAAGCTGGTTTAGGCCAACTGACAAATGGCATGATAATATTAGCCATTGAATGAACAATGATACATTACATTTGCCCTTTTTTTTCTTTTCATTCAGTCATACACAATATATGTTTGGTTTGCAAGGGGACTAGATCCAGACAACATTACTTCTTTCACCCATTCAGACGGAGAAAACAAAGGCTTGAGATGTCACATCTCTTTATGCGTGACACCCCAGGCCCCAGAATGTGGGCTCTCTTCATTGGTAGGGCAGTCAGGTAGGCTGCATGGAGTCCCGCAGAAGAGGCTCAGCGCTGGGTTTCCGCTCTGGCTGAAAGACTAGGGACAGACTGGCGTGTCTGTTGCTGGGTGATCAACAAGGTGGTCAGGGACCAGTTCAATAGAGAGGAATTAAAAAAAAAAAAACTGGGAATGGGCACAAAACAAACAGATACCTCTTCCCACAATGCAGAAATGGGAATATGAGTGCGGTGGTAAACTTGTTTTAAAAAGGCTTTTCTTTTGACTTTGGGACATTATCGCCATTGCAAAAGTGGCACATAGTGTGTTTTCTTAATTTGGAATGCGTGACCTCACGGTTAATAAATCTCAGCTTGCATGACTCTTAAAGATTTATTAGGATAACAGTTAACATATAAACATTACAAACTGTAACTGCAGCCATTATATGATCTGTAATCTGCTAAATAGTATATGGTGTGAGTTCCAGAATTCCCCAAAGTGTTCGTTAGGTCTGGCCTTCATAAAGAGACAAGCATTTTCCTTAGCTTTCACTGCACTCTAAAACATGCTGGGTTGTTTCAACCCAATGTTGGGTCAAATATGGACTAACCCAACTGTTGGGTTAAATTTTGGTTACATTTTTAAATTAACTTTTTAACCCAACAGTTGGGTTAGTCCATATCTGACTCAACATTGGGTTGAAACAACCCAGCATTTTTTAGAGTGTGTACTGTTTCTCGCTACTGGAATGATCTTGCCACTCCTGCTGAACATCCTTTCTTCCATGAACATTTGATTTAAAGCTGTAAATGTACTGAATATTTATTAATAATATTAAGCTATTCTTTATCTGTTGCCTAACTATCTCTCACCTTCATGTCTAGCCTGTACTATTCTGAGCAATTTGGGAACTGAGCATTCCTCATATTACTGCTTCCCTCAGCTGAATCTTGTTGTATTCCTCATTTATATAGTGATTTAAATAAATGTATATATAAAAAATAATACCTCTATAGATGTAAATGATATTTACAATGTGACAGTTTGTGCTCTTTCAATCACACAATAATAAGAGGAAATAATGCAATAAATTAAAAAATGCCACATACTCAGTACGGTAAATGAAACTGATTGGTCATTGTCTCATTTCTTATGGATTTTGGTTAATTTTTACTGAGCTGATTATTTCAGACTTTATTAGCCCCATGGATCTCATTGCATCCTCCTGTATTTATTGTCTTTATGTATTGGTAGTTTTATCCTGTTTTTATAATAATTTACTACCTTGTTGGGTGAAGGCACATTTCCACATGATTTTTGGTCTTCTAAAACAATTCAATTCATTTTTAATCTAATAGACAAGGATCAGATTTATTTATTTATTTTTTGTAAAACATTAGTCTGCCATGCTTCAATAACAAGCCTTTTTTTTTTTTTGTCTTTCCAGAATGCATATGCACGTTTCATTAGTCGATACAGAGCTTCCCTTGGGTGAGTCTTGTCTGGTTGCTCTATTTGGGGTAATGGAGGTGGGCAGAAATAAATTCACCAGTCAAGGCGAATATCAGGAGTTAATGACTTTTCCAGATCCGCCCCACATCCACCTGCCCTCACAGCTTGATGGAGGCAAACAGGCACAGGAGGCAGGAAAAATACTGCTCTTTCCTGTTTTTTTAAACAATTATATTATATTATATTATATTTTATTATATTATATTATAGCTAGTGTTTATATATGATGTAAACACTAGCTAACAAAATAGCCACAGAAAAATGGGTGCTACTTTTGAAATATTTGTGAATGGGTTGCTAGGCAACAGACCACTCATCTTCAGAGCATGTAATATCTGTGGCCTCCTGTGGATGGCCTCCACTGCAGCTGCTCAGATAGGTTCATTAGGTTTTATAGAATCCTAGTATAAATGCCTAGACTAGAGCTGAAAGGTTAATACACAAGATAAGCCTTTGAAATACTCACTCTTTTTTCAATAGTGCATTGACATATGTACTTTCTTCTATTTGCAATGAATCATCTTGAAGATATGCATTCATTTTATTATGTAATACCCTGAGAATGACCACAAGAGATTTGTAGATGTTTAAATAGCATCATTTTGCACAAATTTGAAAACGTTTCTTTGTGAGACTATTGTAATGTTTGCTATGTGGGCTTGACAAATCAAATACATTGGTAGTGAATTTAAGACAATGAAATTCTCACTCCAGTTTCTCCTTCAGCTTTCAAGCTACATCCACCAAACTCAGCACAGAACTTCAGTCTGTTCTGATGCAGGTCTCCACATATATTGAAACTGGTCACTTTTCCACTCCTCACCTATCTATTTTATCCAACTCTTTGATAACACTGTATTGATTTATAGGGATAGTTCACCCAAAAATGAAAATCCTCTCATCATTTACTCATGCTCACTTCAAAACCAGTATTTCTTTCTTCTACAAAACACAACAGAAGGTATTTTGAAGAATGTTGGAGATCAAACAAAATTGCTTTGTCTTGATAAACTTTCTTTTTCTGAGGTATACATACAGTACAGTGCAAAACTACAATGACAAATCACCATTACCTGGTTTTATTCAAAAATATTAAGTCAAAAATATTATTAAATATGACTGAATAAACAGAAGGTGGGACCATCAAAGTAGGTAGCTTTCCATAAAGGTAGAAATAGCTAACTTCACATTTTCATATTTTACAGTATACTGTGAAAGTAGGTCCTTTAGCTAGTTCAGCAGTTGGCCAAATCTGCAGTCAGAGCTCAGATCCCTCGGCTAGAGGTGTCCACATAATCCTTGTGCAATCATTTTAGGTCACTGCCTCTGTGAGGAAGCTTTTTTTTTTTTTTTTTTTTCAGTTAAAACA
>NW_015554179.1:47163-60475 GCF_001515605.1 Sinocyclocheilus anshuiensis
TTACACCACCCATTGACCATCAGCATTATCATCAGCTCCGGCAACTGACTGAGCACTCAGGCACTGACTAGCAGCCAGAGGCATCTCTCTGGCAGAACTCCAGAGAACAGCACAGTCTTTAGGCACTCTTTAACCTATGCAGAACCTTTGAGGTCTACTTGGTACTTTGTTTCCTTGAATAACCGAGTAAAAGAAGACTATCAGCGATGTACTGTCAAACCAATAGTAAATGAAAATATTCTTCAATAAACTTGCCTGAGTGCCACAAGAAGATGTTATTTTATTACATTTGTAATAAAATGCTGAATGTAGCCTGATTGATTTAGGCAATTCCACTATCCATTAGTTGGATTTGTTGCAAATTAACCAAGAATTGCATTCCCCAAGGTTCAGTGCTGGGACCATTGTGAATAATATTGTGAATAAATATTTATTCACAATATGTAGTTATTAATATTTTGTGATAAAATGTTCCTAAATTTGCTCTGTTCACCTTCTAAAGCGTGTTCTGATAGAAGGAATGCCATTTTTTTTTCTTAATCTATGATACCAGATATAAATTAGAGGATTGCAGCCACTCAAATTCTACAATTTACAATTCCTGCTTGTATATAACTGTGAAGATGGCATCCTTTGTTTAAGGCCAACACTTGTAGGACATGCATTTAGGGTGAGATAAATATCACTGGTTCTTACCGTCATAAATTCTCACACAAAAGATTGTCCTCTAAAATTGCTATTTTAGAGCCCATTTGAAAGGACAATGTGTTGTAAAACAATGCCTTTATAGCCATTTGAACGTTGTTCATAAAAATAATGAGGATCACACCACAAGTAATTTCACCTCATCCTCAACACTTATCTGCCCTTTGTCAAAATATTAGTGCTGATGTTTCATCACCCATCTCTAATATTCTGTTCATTTTCATATCATTCTGTTGTGTGCAGCGTCATTAGCAGGTGTTTGATGTTTTCAGTTATATGCACTTCTGGTCTGGTTAAATGGCCATGTAACGATTCAATCTAACACTGCTTCCACAGAGAGTGATCCAAACGAACCAAAGACATGCATGAGAAAAATGCAGCGGCTGACGTCAGGCCAAGCACCAGAGTTCAGTTCATCTGCAACACAGTTAGTATGCATTATGTTCATGTATGCATGATGCATGTATTAAATACTTACACTTAAATATTCCGTATTTGAAATGACATTGACGTGGGAATACTGTGGGTACCAGAGGTCAGAGATCACATCAAAAATCTAATCTAAACCTGGAAATAAATGTGTAGGTCACTGAATTTATGTATCTAAATTTAATGAATCACAAATCATAATAAATGTTATGCTTATATATGCATATATAATTCGTTTTAAATGTGATATTTTAGTAAAATAATAAAATATAAATACTTTTAAATTAGAAAAGAGCTACAATTGCTTAAAACATGTACAATTGTAGAGTTGCTAAAAATTCTAACATGGAATCCAAAGACCTTTGGACTCCATTGCATTAGTCAAAATTTTAAGATTAATATTGATTAGTGTCATGTCACAATGACATAATTAACAGAATACAGACATATGCTGTACTGCAATTAGGTCTCATTTTCAAGCACAGGTGTCAGCAATCTGTTCTTCACTCTCCTCCACTCATCCTGCTTTCAGCCCATTCATCACTATGGAAATGGACTGGATGGATTGGTCGATTGCGCAGCGATTGGTATGACGCCACAAATGACAGTGCAAGAATCATGACTTGGTACACTCAGTTTTTAATGGGACTAGCAAGTTAACTGGGGGGGAAAAAACATTTAGAGATTGTGTGTTTTATAGTTCTAAGCACAAAATGCCTTTACGCAGAATATTGTCACTATCATTTATTTACTGTAATCAGCTACAGAATTTTGAAGATTTAAGAACGTTTTACTTTAAAACGCAATGCTTCAAAATTAGAGAACACTTGAAATTATAATAATTGACTGCTGTGGTCAATTACAGGTCTTTGTCATTGATTGATAAGCTGTGGCAGAGGCAATTGAAGATCCCAGTGTAGCAATCTAGCCTTGTGGGAACTAGCATGAGCAGCTGCAGTAATTAGTATGGTTGTAGAACACAGAAAAATGCTATCATCACCATCCTTCAGCTGTCACAATGCACAGTACAGGGAAGTACATGTTGTGGTTGCTGCCACTGGTGACACAAACTCAAAATCGATAGATTTTAATTGCTTTATACCACTTTTTCTAGTGGCCATGGGAAAGAAACTCTCTAAGGAGTGATATAAGAGATATCTATTAAATGAATTTACACTTAACCCAGAGGAAGCAGAAAATGACATTTTGGGTGTAAAGTATTAAAGATGGTACACTGATGCAGAATGCCTTGCCTTTGCATTAAATACGTTTATCTTAAATGGCTGCTGTCTAATGGTTCTCAGTAAACAAGTACTTAGACCATGGCAGTTTTCCAAAGCTGTAGGTAGTCTTGTAAGGTCAGCAAAAACAATGTGAAAAGGGCCTCAGAGCAACAACCAAATGACTACTTTTTCTCAAACCAGGTGATGCCAGAAATCTGCAGATTCCACATAACATATATTGCATGTAACATATTACATCACCATACACATAACATGCTGTATTATAGCAAACACAATAATAGTTCATTATGTTCTGCTGTACCTTTTAAACTTTGCATCTAAAAAAATAACATGCTTGTAGTGTGATTTAAGGGTAAATGTCTTTTAGAAATAAGCTTTGGTCAAGCTCAGACATTATTAATTATAACTTGATTATTTACACAATTGAAAGAAAATAATAAAAAAATATATATTTTCTTAGTATATTTGTCTTGTTTTCCAGTACAAATATCTAAACATTCTTGAATCTAGATATATTTACTTGAGAAGCAAAATTACTTAAGATATTAAGTCTCATTTTTTGAAAGACTTATCAAATTTTTTTTTGGCTTAAAAAAAACAAAAAACAAAAAAATATGCCAGTATGGAAAGAAAAATAATCTTGTTTTACATTAAGATTTTATTTTCTTTACCCCATTGGCAGATACATTTTCTTGTTGTAAGCAAAAAAATAAATAAATAATAAAAATAAAATAAACAAATATATAAATAATAAAATAAAATAAAAGCTTTCAAGCTACATCCACCAAACTCAGCACAGAACTTCAGACTGTCTTCACATATATTGAAACTGGTCACTTATCCACTCCTCATACAGTGGGTACGGAAAGTATTCAGACCCCCTTAAATTTTTCACTCTTTGTTATATTGCAGCCATTTGCTAAATAACAAAGAGTGAAAAATTTAAGGGGGTCTGAATACTTTCCGTACCCACTGTATATCTATTCAATCCAACTCTTGGATAACACTGTATTGATTTATAGGGATAGTTCACCCAAAAATTAAAATTCTCTCATCATTTACTCATCCTCACTTTATCAAAACCAGCATGCATTTCTTTCTTCTACAGAACACAACATAATATATTTTGAAGATTGTTATATTTTATTACATTTGTAAGAAAATGCTGAATGTAGCCTGATTGATTTTGGCAATTTCACTATCCATTAGTTGGATTTGTTGCAAATTAACCAAGAATTGCATTCCCCAAGGTTCAGTGCTGGGACCACTTTTATTCGCAATATGTATATTGTAGTTATTAATATTCTGCAATAAAATATTAATAAATACATATAACAAGATTTAATATCTTAAGTCAGTTTGCTAATCAATTAAATGCATGCTGATTCAAGAATGTTCAGACATGTATACTAGAAAATAAGACAGAAATACTAAGTAAGAAAATCAATTTTTGCAGTGTAATACCACAAAACATCAGAGAATTCATCACATCCATTGCTAATATTATTAGGGGTCCATGCACCAAAGTACATTTTCCACTAGTTTGAATTTTCTGAGAAACTTAGACCATTGGTTCACACAAATCACCCAAAGACCCACATAGTCAAAAAGTTTTCAAAATATTTTTGATTTATATTATGTAAGCCGATATAAGCTAATTAAACAGTCTTGTGGCATCCATTCTGACTAACTGACCTGCTCAATTCAATGTCCAAACTTAACTTAACAACACACAGCCTAGAGCAGGGATCCTCAAATCTGGCCCACGAGATCCACTTTCCTGCAGAGTTTAGCTCTAACCCTAATCAAACACACCTGAGCAAGCTAATCAATGTCTTCAGGATCATTAGAAAATCACAGGTAGGGGAGTTTGATCAGGGTTGGAGCTAAACTCTGCAGTGCATTGGCCCTCCATGGCAAGATTTGAAGAACCCTGGCCTAGAGGATGTTCTGCAGACACACACCAAGTAGCATAGAAATCTGTCCATAGGGGGTGCTACAACTATAACCTGCCATAACTGCAACATTTTGAGCATGGAAAATTCAATTTGATGTGCATTTTCTTTAGGGCACGTGCTAAACAGCCAAATTATTTTCAGAAGCTATTAACCTGTATTGCAAATGACTGATTGTTATGAAATGTAGCACAATGTTTCTGAAGCTGAATACTATATTTATTGAGAATCAGCCACAAAGTGGTGCTATAATAAGCTCATTTACATGTTGGTTAATAACTCTGGAATGGTGATGATTTGAAAAAAAAACATTTTTCTTCTGATTCGTTCTGTGCCCCCAAATCACAGTTTCATATGCTTATCCATTTCTCTACAAAAATTTCCATGGCACTTAATTTTTTTTCCCTCCCAAATTTGTTCTAGGCTGTTCGTCCAATTCACACAAAATGCTGTATCTTGAGACACTCCTGACAAAAAAAAAAAAAAAAAGTTATCAGGGATTTTAGATTAATGTAACTGTTTAGCGGATATGGACCGGATTTGACCATGTCCTATAATGATTAATCGGCATATCTCTTGTAAGCACAATGTCCAAACTTCACAAAACTTGGTGTACATGAAATACAGGACATTATGAGAAAACAATAACAGTAATGAGGAATATTTTTCTCATAGGTCTCACAGTTTCATTAGTGTGGTTCAGTAGCTTCACAAAGAATAAAAATAATGCAAAAAAAACAAGTAATTTCTACAACCACAGTATATAGTTTAGGTGCTTGGACCAGATGATTGTCACTTGCAGCTATATTTATGAATATGTTGTTTTGGCAACAAAAAAATAATGCTACTTCCTGTTTGGAAAGTTATGGTGAGGACACAAAAAAAAACTAAAAATGAACAACCAATTGCCAAAATGTTAATTTTTTTTATTTTTTATTGATTGTTTTTTTTTTCTGTAAAATAGTTATTTTGTCCAAAACACATTACTTTATGAAAAGGCTTTGTGTTGGGAATGGCCAGGGGTGTTAGCAGCCAGCAGCTGCATGTTTACGGAAGAGAGGGGTGGGGTCAGCAGAGCTCATTATCATTTAAAGTGACATGCACCGAAACGGCTCACTGTGAACAGAGCTGTTTTTGTCAAGGTAAAAAGGGTGTTGTTTTACACGACCATTGAGGAATTTTAACGTATGTTGCAGACATTTCATGAAGACCCTAAAGAATCATACCAACTTGTAGATAATGGGCATCCGATGTCCTTTTTAAGATGTATAATATGGGAATGAAAATGTTGTGCTTATTAACAACAGAAATTAACAAGATAAATAAAACAAAAGACATTTCTATAATATAAATTCAAGACTGAATCCACTGATGTAGCCATAGACATCATTTAAAACTAAGGTCAAACATATGTTATTTTCAGTTGCATGTTTGATTGAACATGGCTTGAGTCAGATGCCCTAAAACAAGCATGTTACAGCACATCCTCTGGTCCTGAAACCCAGGCTGATGACAGCTTCAGTAATGAAATGATCCCGGTGAGGAGATTCCATGCATCTGAGGCAGTTCAAGAGGACAGCCTTGAAGGGCTTTTCATGGGAATCAGTGAAGTCAACTCTTCAAGTGACCCACAAAGAACCACCATCAGCCAGAGATCTCTGCTGCTGCGGCACAAGACAGCACTGGGTGAGGAACACGTTACGATGCGTTTGAAGATGCGTACATGGGTAAATTTGTCCACTGAGCTGAACAGAGTGAGAGAGAGAGAGCGTGTTTTCTCAATAATGTTGTGTGGTTTTCGAGGCAGGGGGCACTACACTGATTATTGAGACAGATTTGATTTGACGTCGCTGTCAGGTTTCTGATCTCACAGTAATTCAGGATGTCATCTGCAGATAAATGAGAGAGCTAACTGAGACGTAACAGAGGCAGATCAGCTGCCACAGGCGGCATAGATCCATTCCACCATGCCTGAGGATGTCCAGCCGCTGAGGTCCTAGACAATAATGTCTTTCTGAAGGACATTTATTTTGTCTCCAGATCACAGAACTCTACTGAGAGCGGCAAATTCAACAGTGTAAGATGCCCATTTTGTACCAAGACCCCCACAAGAATGATGTGATGCAAAATACTTGATATTTTCTATAATAATTAATAATCAATAATATGAAAAAATTATTATTATATATTCCAATAAACATTTGCACTGCAGCAATAGTACTTTGATCGGGTGTATGGAACAGGGTTGTGGGTCATTCACTATTTAATTTAGAATGACTTTTAAATTCAGTTTTTCAGTTGGATTCAGAATTCTGATTCAAATTCGAAGCTAAGGAATTTAAAAAAATGGAAATAAACGAAACAAGTGTTTAATAATGAAGGCATTTACACTGTATTATACACACTGCAGTACAAATGGAGTATTTCTAGGAAACGTTAGATGATGTTAATAATCATCGGTGGGCCATGGTGGAAAAGCACAACATTTCCAGGAATGCTCTCATTTGCCACATTTTTATGCTAATTTTGTTTTTATAAAGTTAAGAAAGTAGTGTGGTGGACATTTATTGAAATCTGTTTTGTTGTCTTTGTGAACTGAAATAAAATGTCCACTATGTATAAGCATCTCTTAAATGCATCTGTCATACTTGGTAAAGCTATTCTAAGATAATAATTACAATAATAATCAAATCTGTAAAATATATTTATTTATGTGTAGTTCTGACATGTACTCTGGATCATCCAATAGTATTTCTAGCACTTAATGCCATCATTAAAACACGCTGTCACTGAATATTTGGACTGTTATTTGAAATTACACTCAGTATTTTTAAGCCAAGTAAAACAAGAATGCTTTTAGTTGATCTGTCACATATGTTGTCCCCTGATATCAAAATATGCCTTTAGGGATTTGATTTGCTTTGGAGGCATAGCCGTGATAAATTTTGTTTGGTTTGCACAATTGACTGAGGTTCATACAACTTAATTTATTATGAGAAACATTTTATAGCAAAAGTGCAATTTCCATGATTCTCCCTCCAAACTCCCTAAACAGAGGTATTTTCCACTCTAGTTATCAGACGGGTGATTGATGACCATAATTAATCCTTTCAGTGGCAAAGACTCATTTGCGGCAGTGTACCGCACAACAGCATGATGCATTTACTGACCCGACTTCATTATTCCCCCATAATTCACTCCTTCTTCGATGCTCACACCGCTATTTCTCTTTGTTAACATCTAAATATCAGGACAACCACTTGATAAAGCTATTTAAGCAATGCCACTTTGCCAAAAGGGAAAGAAGGAGAAGGCAGTGGAATGGAGAAGTGGAGGACATAGAGAGCTGGAAGTGCTGGCGGCCGCAGTCATCACATGTCTCCATCAGGGAAAGGTTAACATGATGGGCTGTGACAATCTCTCCTGGCAGGCTTGCAAATAGCTCCCTTACAACCAGGCGACTAAATAGGACAAAAAGATAGATTCAGAGTGTTGAGATTTTAACAGAAGAATCCACCTGGGCCTTTTTATAATGATGATCATAAAATGTGATGTTCATTTTAGGTAAATGTTTTAGTATGCTCAATATACAATAATACTAAGCGTGCTCAGAATACGAAGCGTGAACGACTGGATTTTATTAACATTAGTGGTGCTTTCTAAGGGAAGCATCTGTTACTATTTTCACATGATGGACCATAAAACAAGAGAAAAAAATCTCAGAGACAGTAACAACCCTCAACACCACTGCGCCATGGCTTTCTAGACAAACGTGGTGTTTCATATTGCTGAGAAGTTGAGAACAATGAAATGGAAAACATCACGGTATGTTTTATTAATTCCAGTTTGGCATTTCAGCTGTACATTCTAGAAAACAAAGACTGATAGCAAACATTTATATAATATGTATACAAAATTATCTGACAGAGCTGAGAAACTATAAGTCTATAATAGAAACTATTCCTAAATGCAATCAATGGGAATTTGGTATGAACTGAAAACAAATAAAAATACAATCTTGTTTCAAGTAAATTGAGAAATTAGTTTTATTAGCTTGGAGGTTGAATGCAGTGATAGATTAAGAGAAAATAGTAAGAATGAGAGAATGTATTATGATGCAGTGGGGTTGGTAGTAAAATCCATTGGTTATAGGCTCAATCTCTGGCAGATACAAGGCTCTCTATCACCACTGAGCCTTTGCGCAAGGCATTTAACCTCAGGTGATGCCAGCAGATTTATGCTGTAAGTGTATGACAAGTAGCTTGAGTAAAGAAGGATCAGCTAGATAATCATTTTGCATTTCAAATCATTTAAAGGAATAATTCACCCAAAATGAAACAATGCTGAAAATGTACTCACTCTTATGACATCTAAGATGTAGATGAGTTTATTTTATGTATGTATGCATGTATGTATTTATTCAAGGGAACAGATTTGGAGAAATTACATAGCATTACATCATTTTGTAAACAAATCCATCATTCAGACATTTTTTTTTCTTTAAACCAGGGATCCTGAAATCTGGCCCACGAGTTCCACTTTCCTGCAGAGTTTAGCTCTAACCCTAATCACCTGAACACCTGACACCTGAGCATGCTAATCGATGTCTTCAGGATTATTAGAAAATCACAGGTAGGTGAGTTTGATCAGGGTTGGAGCTAAACTCAGCAGCGCATTGGCCCTCCAGGGCAAGATTTGAGGAACCCTGCTTTAAACCTTTGTTTTCGGCTAAAATATAGTCCTCTATTAGTAATATAGCTTCCTCCAGTGAAAAAGTTGCCTCGGCTGAATCAGGAGAGAAATATGCAATCATTAAAGCATTTTTACTCTAAGCTATTACTTCCTGCTAAAAATCCATAATCCATAATAATGCTTCCTCCAATGAAAAAGGCCATCTCCTGTTGTTGCTCACACATTAAAATCCACCCACATATTTGTTTAGAGCTGTTTTGGACTGTTTTGGTTTGTAAACGGTGTTTGATCTGTGCAGATTTCTCTACGGATTCAGACCAGAACACTTTTTCTATGGAGAAGAAACATTATGAATAGAGGGCTTATATTTTAGCTTGATTTTAAGACCTTATTATCTGCCTAGAGAATTTGGTTGTATTTTGCTGTTCGTGGTATATGTTCCGCCTAGCGGTAAAACATCTCATGGTCAGCCTGATAGCGGACCATGTTCACGAACTACAGCTCAGCTACTCAGATGCACCCGTGATCGTGCTGGGCGATTTAAACCAATGCGAATTGGAGACTTTGTTGCCAGGATTTGAACAGTATGTAAAGACTCAAACAAGAAATAACAATATTCTTGATAAGTGCTTCGTGAATGTCAAGGACGCTTATGTGTCAAAGAGTATGCCACCAATTCTAAACTCTGACCATAATGTAGTACATTATGATTCCTGTGTACAGGACAAAACTTAAAAAAAGCAAACCAGAAAAGAAATTGATTAGATTGTGGATGAATAAAAGTATACAACAACTGAAAGCTTGTTTCGATTGGACAAATTTGGACACTTTTGAGGAAGGCTCACTCGATGAAAGAACTACAGTGTTAAATGACTATATTATCTTCTGTGTGGAGCTGGTCATACCTACAAAAGAGATTAAAGTTTATCCAAATAACAAACCATATGTGACTAATGGTATTAAACAAGTTATAAATTTGAGAAAAGTAGCATTTAGGAATAAGGATATTAGGGTGTTTAAACTAACAGAAAATTTAAAGAAATAGAAAGAGAGTTAAAATTAAATTAAAGGAAACAAAATAAGTTCATAACAGGCATTTGGAGGAAGCTTTTAAGACTAATAATACTAAAAAGATTTGGGACATAATGAAAACAATGACTGAATTGTCATCTTCGAACAAATCTATTGTAATTGATAATGAATTTTGTTTTGGGAATGAATTAAATACCTTTTTTTTTTATCAGATTTGAATCAATAGGTACACATGTCAAATGCAATGAAATAATAGATACTGTGGCTCCATCATCATCAGACAGAATTTTTATTGAATTTGAGGATGTTAGGAAAACGTTTCAGTCTTTAATATAAATACGAAAAAATCTGTTGGTCCAGATGGATGTACTGCAGGTCTTTTAAAGAATTTTGCACATGAATTGGCTCCGGTGTGGCAATCAGTATTTCAAGCTTCAGTTGACACACATATTGCCCCTGTGTTATGGAAGACAGCATATATAAAGCCATTACCTAAAATTCCATGTCCAAGAGAATATAAAGATTTTTAGACCAATAGCCTGTACCTCAGTAATTGTGAAATGTCTTGAACGATTGTTAGTTCAGCACTTAGTTAGGATGGTTAAAGATAGACTTGATCCTTGGCAGTTTGCCTATAAAAAAGGTTGTAGTACGGAAGATGCAGTTGCTGCTTTGGTGCATATCATCTCTAAACATTTAGATAAATCTAATACAACTATAAGAACTTTGTTTTTAGATTTTTCTTCTGCATTCAATACCATAAAGGTTGACATATTCAATTAAACCTTAAATATTGGTGTCAAAACTTGTACAGTTGGGTGTAAATCCGTATTTAATGCGTTGGTATATCTCATTCCTCACTAATAGAGTTCAGAGAGTCAAAGTGAATAAAACTGTCATCCGCTATCATAAAAAATGTCGGAGTACCCTAAGGTTGCGTCAGTTCTGCCATCCTTTTCACCTTGTATACAGATGACTGTCGAACTGACATGTTAAATCAGTACATTTTAAAGTATTCTGATGATACTGTTTTAATATATGTGTTGAATGACAGGGACAGTCCTGGGTTTCATCAACATGGTGTCACTAAATTGGTTAGTCACCAATTAAATATGGTCATTGGTAGAGTGGTGCGAGAACAATGATCTTGTAATTAATACAAGTAAAACAGAAGAGATTATATTTGGGTCTACATCTGATACTTATAGAATGCCTGTTTTTATTCATAATGGAAAAATCAGACAGGTTAAAACATACAAGTATTTAGGAGTGATGATTGACGATATGTTATCATGGAAAGATCATATTGATGCTCTCTGTAAAAGAACAAAGCAGATAATCTACTTTCTTCATAGTCTTTAGGTCATTCGGAGTAAGAAAGCAGATTCTTCTGTTGTTCTTTATGTCTGTGATAATGAGTGTACTGCAATATTGCAACTCCATTTGGTATAAGAGCTTGTCTGTTATGCTAAAAACAAAGTTGTTCAACCAATTGAAAATTTGCTCAAGGATTGTAGGTCAGCCGCTTAAGAAGCTATATGATTCAGCTTATTATAATAATTTGTTAAGACTGGCTAATTATATAGTTTCTGATCCAAATCATGTCCTGCATAATGAGTTTGAATTATTACCATCAAACCGGAGGTACAGAGTCCCAAGATTCAACAAAGTTAGGATGAAAATCTCTGTTGTGCATCAGGCGATCCTAGTGTTGAATAAGACACTTAATCAAAAATCAAGAGTATTGTGAACATGGTGTAGTTGTATAAGAGTAGTAGGAGGGTAAGGTATAATGTAATGTTTAAGGGTGTGTAATGTATAATGTGTTTTGCTCTTGTGTGGATGAAGTGCATGTTGTTGTTTAAAGGATGTTGATTGTTGTAAACATAGATACTGTCATGCAAGAAACATTTCAGACTCGTCTGACAATACAGTGCCATATCATATCATATCAAGTGATGATTTCAATAGTTGGGAGTTAAAAATGTCTTGATGGATTTGTTTATGAGTAAGTGATGCAATGCTACATTTCTCCAAATCTGTTCAGATGGAGAAACAAACATCTACATCTTGGGTGGTCTGAGGGTAAGCACAGTTTCATTTTTGAGTGAATTTGTACAAAAAGTAGGCAGCAATAATAATAATAATAATAATAATAATATATTATGGTATGCAGTGTTGGGGAAAGTTACTTTTAAAAGTAATGCATTACAATATTGTGTTACTCCCTAAAAAGTTACTAATTACATTACTTAGTTACTTTTTATGGAAAGTAATGTGTTACATTACTTTTGCGTTACTTTCGCGTTACGTTTTAAATATGAGCAGGGCTTGATTGTTTTTAATATAAGAAGTTCTATTTATAGCAAATGTAAAAGCCCTTTCACACCAAAAAGTGTAATGAATGAACCTCAGGCTGAAGGAAGAGTAAATTCATGTCTGTACAGTAGAACGCAGGAGAAGAAACACTCTTCAGCAATAAAAAAAACAATGAAGCACAATTGTTAGTTGATCTAAAGTCATTTTTGCTCATTAGTATGGTTGAACTTATTAGTATGGTTGATCAAAGGTCAGCAGCAAAGACATTGGTTAATAAAATGGGATTAGATACATTTGTGTTATTTAATTTATTTATTGCAGGTTTGCGTCATATTCTGAGTTTGCATTTCACGCTTTCTGGAGAGGAAGGTTCGGCTGCGCTTCTGTCCTCCGAGACTGTAGCAATGCTTGCATCGGATCCGGAAATAACGGCTATGCTTTCCCGGGCCGCCGTGGGGGTAGGGCTCGAGTGGAGACTTCCACCGTGTCCCGAGCCCTCAAGGTTGCACGATTGGTTCTCGGGGGGGCCCCGCCTCAGTGCCTTTCTTCCCGGAGGTTCTTCAGCAATAAAAAAAACAATGAAGCACAATTGTTAGTTGATCTAAAGTCATTTTTGCTCATTAGTATGGTTGAACTTATTAGTATGGTTGATCAAAGGTCAGCAGCAAAGACATTGGTTAATAAAATGGGATTAGATAGTTGCATGATTGGTTCTCGGGGTGGTTCGCGCCCCGCCTCGGTGCCTTTCTTCCCAGAGGTGCATGAGGAGCTCACCAGGTCGTGGACGGCACCTTTTACTGCCGGAAACCGATCTGCTGGTTCCTCCTCCCTCACCAGCCTCGTCAGTGGTGTAGCTAGGGGGTTACAAGGAGAGGTCGGTTGCGATGCAGTTGTGTCCTAATACCGCCTCCACCTGGCAGGGAGAACCGTGCCTAC
>NW_015554179.1:61905-64226 GCF_001515605.1 Sinocyclocheilus anshuiensis
GCGCTACGAGCGACGAAGGTTACGGCGCGGTCTCTGGGTCGTGCGATGTCCACTATGGTGATCCAGGAGCGCCATTTCTGGCTGTGTCTGGCTGACATGCGTGAGATGGACAAGATACGATTCTTGAACGCCCCCGCGTCCCAGACCAGCCTTTTCGGCGACACGGTGGAGAACTTTGTCCAGCAGTTCTCCACTGCCCAAAAGCAGACTGAGGCCATCAGGTACATCCTGCCCCGGCGTGCAGCTGCTGCCGTCGCCGAGGGTGGCCCCCTGCCACCGCCCCCTGTGGCCTCCAGCAAAGCTGCGCCGTGGAGCCGGTCGCAGGGCATCCGCCCCGCCCGTCCAGGCCCCCGCCAACCCTGGTGGCAAGCGAAAGAGCAAGAGGCCCTGAGACGGGCAACCCAGAGGGTGAGGGACCTGCTCTTTGGGAGATGGTGAACTCACCACTCCCTCCCCCGGAGGAGGGCCGGGCGGAGAATCTTTTGTTTTTTTTCCGCCACTGACCTCTCGGTCGGTGGTACCCAAATACTCGACAAAAGAGCAATTTCCTCTATCTCTTTGAACTGCTTGAATACATTCAAGAGCAGGATGGCGGTCCGACTGAAATAATTTCAGAGGCTCCTGGGAGACCGCTTCAGCACTGGGTGGGCGTGGCAATGCGGCATTCACCAGATCCAAGTTACACCGGCCTGCCACCAACCCTTCACCCCGTGGTCAGACCTTGCATTTCTCCGGGCAGGAGTGCCCCTAGAGCAGGTCTCCAGGCATGCTGTGGTGGCGCTTATGAGGCAAGCATGTACTAGTCCGCACGGACAACACTGCGACCGTTGCGTACATCAACCGACAAGGTGGTCTGCGCTCCTGTCGTATGTCACAACTCGCCCGCCACCTCCTCCTTCGGAGTCAGAAGCATCTGAGGTCGCTTCGTGCTGTTCACATTCCTGGGCTGCTCAACCGGGCAGCCGACGAGCTGGCCCGAGCACCCACCCGGACCTGGCTCCCGGAACTAATGCTCTTCGTGACAGCCCGTCCTTGGCCGATTCCTCTGAGGAAGGATCTACTGATTCAGAGATGGAGCACCCTTTGACACCCATGTCCAGACGTCTGGAAACTTCATGTCTGGTCCCTGGATGGGACGCGGAGGTTCTAGGTGACCTACCCCAAGAGGCAGTTGACACCATCACTTCAGCGAGAGGCCCGTCTACGAGACACGTTTATGCTTTGAAGTGGAACCTTCTCGCCGAGAAGACCCCCGAAGATGCCCGATCAGAGTCGTGCTGTCCTTTTTGCAGCAAGGGTTGGAGCGAGGGCTGTCTCCCTCCACCCTCAAAGTCTATGTCGCTGCAATCGCTGCTAACCACGGCCGTAGAAGGAAGCCGCTTGGGAAGCATGACCTGATCGTCAGGTTCCTTAGGGGGGCGAGAAGGCTAAATCCTCCACGGCCCCCCTCTATACCCTCTTGGGACCTGACTCTAGTGCTCACAGCACTACAGCAGGGCCCATTTGAGCCTCTGCAGACAGTCAAGCTGAAGTTTCTGTCAATGAAAACTCTGCTCCTGCTTGCACTGGCCTCCATGAAGAGGGTAGGGGACCTGCACGCGTTTTCGGTTGATGATTCGTGCCTAGAGTTCTAGAGTTCCTAGAGCCTCGGCTATGTGCCCAAGGTTCCCACTACTCCCTTCAGGGATCAGGTGGTGAGCCTGCAAGCGCTGCCCCCGGAGGAGGCAGACCCAGCCCTAGCTTTGCTCTGTCCCGTCCGAGCCTTAAGGTGCTACGCAGACTGGATATAAAGCTTCAGGACCTCAGACCAGCTCTTTGTCTGTCACGGAGGCCGGCAGAAGGGAATGCCCGTCTCTAAGCAGAGGATGGCCCACTGGATAGTGGATGCCATCACCCTGGCTTATCAGGCACAGGGTGTGCCCTGCCCGTTCAGGTTGCGAGCTCACTCAACTACAAGTGTTGCATCCTCCTGGGCGCTGGCTCGTGGTGCCTCGCTGGCGGATATCTGTAGAGCTGCGGGCTGGGCGACCCCTAACACGTTCGCTAGATTCTATAGCCTTCGTGTGGAGCCGGTATCCTCCTGTGTTCTCACCTCAAACGGGTAGAGGCACTGAGAGGCCCCGGTTAGTGTCAGCTTGCTAAAACTGCTCCAGAGTGTCCGTACTGTAGGCCCTGTCGAGCACCTCCATGCCCTCGGCAGCCAGACATGGCGGAACGTCCGGAGCCAGGCCCTCTCGGCCCTCTCTCGTGAGAACCGGTAGAGGGCTGGGTTCCATATGTAGAGACCTAAGTGGATCCCATATGTGCCATATGTGTGGTAT
>NW_015554179.1:65576-70836 GCF_001515605.1 Sinocyclocheilus anshuiensis
TACTCACGCTGTGATCAGCGGCAGCTGGATGCAATAATCGCATGCCAATGTGCATTGGCTCGTTTAGTTTACACTCGAAGTAGATTGGTCTCGCTAAGCGAGATCCCAATTCGTCGGTCTTCCGACATGACGTCTCCGTTCCCTCCTTCAGGGAACGAGGGTTACCATACGTAACCGAAACATTACTTTTTTGAAAAAGTAACTCAGATATTTTTTTTTGTAAATTAAAAAAGTAATGCGTTACTTTACTAGTTACTTGGAAAAAAGTAATCTGATTACATAACTTGCATTACTTGTAATGCATTACCCCCAACACTGATAGTATATGTATGTATATGTACTGTGTATTTTAATAATCATTTAATTATTTAATACTAGGTTTTGGGCTACAGTCTTTAGAGTCATTCACTGTAGCTGCTTTGAAACATTATGTGTTGTGACGAGCGCTATAGTAAACTTAAATTCCTGAAGGCTTAGTCTTTGGACTGTCCTGTCGAGTGTACCTCACCTCACCACACACCCTGTGCTTCCAGCCAAAGTCTGTCTGCTATATTATCTGCTCTCCCCCAGTCCTGTTTGTTACACAAGGCTGACCGACCAAGATGATTCACGAGAAGCAGGCTTTTTCGATTAAATCATCTGTCAAGATGCATTTGAACAAAACCATCGTCTTCGCTTCAAGTGCATTCAGCTGGCCTCCAATGTTCACAGTGTTTGGCTTTTATTCTTTTGAAGAGTTACAATTTCAGATGAAGACCAGGCATGTGTTTATGCAGAAATATAATTTTTTGCCTGTAAAGTCTCTATGATCAAAGTATTGTCAAGAGATTTAATCTATAATCCAAGCCAGAGGTCATATAGAGGAACAACCAACATACACTGGCCTACCCTGACAAAATACACTTGGTTAGGATATGATGGACATGGTTGTTTTATGGACTCTCTGTTAAAGCACAGGTTTGGAGTCTTCAGTTGGTTATGAATATGTGACATAGAGTGCTGAATGTCAAATTGAGGTTCGTTAATACAAGAGACAGCTCACACCTTCAAATAATCCAAAATTAATCAAACAGCTCTCTTGCCAAACTTAATAACATGCCACGGGCTTTTCCGAGACACTTTCAGAAAGCTTTTAACTGCGGTGGGGTTGCATTTGTTACATTATCCTCTTAGTCTAGTGGGATGGAATCTGCAAGAGATTAATAACATTTCACACTTGAGTAGGAGAGGGTGTCAGCCGAGGAAAGAGGCACTTGGAGATTAGAATATACACACAACATATACCATGAGGATTTGGATAAACAAAAACAGGCCAGTTTAATACTAGATAGACTTGCCTTAAGGGTTGAAATAGTAGAGACACTTTCCGCCATCCATGAGCAAACTTTCACGATATACAGTAACAAGCACTGCATATTAACAGTTGATACGTTTGATATGTCTCTGTCTAATGAGAGCCAGATGACACATTGGAGTATTTACTGTGTATAATAGAGTTTATCATCATATACAATAAGTCACTATCCGAATATGGTAACAAACCTGTCCTATAAATTACAGAGATTCTGTGACTGGTGTTGCAACCCTTTTTATATTTGTCAGATATTTTGATTGTCTTTTAGGATTAGTAATAATGTCAAGATGTTAATGGATAATTTTAGCATTAGAAGTTAAAAGAATAACTAATCTTTGTTGAAAATCATCCTCATATATCATTTTCCATGCTTTTCCATTGGTGTTTCTCCTGCCGCACTGTTTGTGGTATATGCAGTACATGACTGACAAGAGCATAGTAACATCAGTGTTGCCAATTTAGCTACTTTGTAGCTAGATTTAGCGACTTCCCTTTTGAGACTTTTTTCAAAAGTTTAGGGACAAATATAGCAACTGCTTGGACAAACCTTATCTAAGTTCTCATCTTGCCCACTGATCTACGTTCATCTTTATATAGATCAGTGAATTTGCCATTGTGATGTCATCTAGTGACATTTAGCTACCAGTTTTAGCTACTTTCAATTGAAAGCAGTTGGCAACACTGAGTAACATGCTACAATAAGCTGAACATCTTAGCAATCATGTAGCACCATGCTAAAAACAAGAATTAATTTGATTAATTTTTCATGTTATAAAACAGGACTGTCATGATACATTAAGTGATGG
Source organism: Sinocyclocheilus anshuiensis (assembly GCF_001515605.1). Taxonomy (NCBI): domain Eukaryota; kingdom Metazoa; phylum Chordata; class Actinopteri; order Cypriniformes; family Cyprinidae; genus Sinocyclocheilus; species Sinocyclocheilus anshuiensis. Next base: position 67,737 of record NW_015554179.1, read on the forward strand.
ATAAGACATGTAGTCTGAAAAAGCTCTGTCTTGCATTTGTTTTAGATATTTTCCACATGACAGCCGCTGTGGTTTCAATTAAAGCATACAGGACTGGGAACGTTCCCGTATAAATCTTTTCTATACCCCTCAGTGCCTCAGAAAGCATGCCTGTCACCAGAGCGCTCTTCCTGTGCTCAGCGTTGTGTGTTCATCGCCATTTGATGGATTTTGCTGTGAATCAGTGTGAGATAAAAGACAAAACACCACAAATCCATTCCCTGAGGCAGACAGCTATTGCGTTTCCACAACAAAGGTGCCACCATTTTCATGACACCTTTAGGGCTAAGACACAGAGGGATGCTTAAACATAAAGACTTTAACATGGTTCACCCCTGTATTGTTTTATCATAAAAGAGGCTTGTGTATTGGATGCATCTGGGCACGAACAGATCTTGATGTGGGAGCAGCAACACTGTCACGTGTCAAAACACAATGATGCCTGTATGATGGCTTTTGCATCCGCATTTGTGAATGGAATGGAAACCAGTTGAGTTCGTATGAGAGACATTTCTCAGGCTATACACAAGTCACGTCTCATCCCTGGAATAGCAAGGCAGCTGGATATATACTCACATGCTATAGGACGTCATTAGACTATTAATGTGTGCATGTGGCACTGTCAACACAACCAAATTCAGAATAATCAAACGTTTTCCATTCTACAGCTTCTCATTACTCATTCTTAAGAAATTCTGATTAGTGGACAACAAAAATGGGTTATTACTCTCAGATGTAAATGTGGTTTGCACAGCACCAATATAAATCAATCGTTTCTCACAAACTTATAAAGTGCTAAATTATTTCAACCCTGTCACAGTAGCTCTGGAATTTATAATTTGAACAAAAAGCCTACTAAGTGAATTCTGATTAGTCTGTTTTGCTGTACCTTAATGATAAATACATCACAGATTATTATCATCATAAGTGAAAAACACTTTATTTTAAGGACAGTTTCTCACTATCAACTAGTTGCTTATTGGCATGCGTATTACAAGCATATTGGCTGTTTATGAGTACTTATGAACCGCATATTAATGCCTTATTCTACATGAGCATATTTTAGATCCCTTAATCCTTAAACCCCATACCTAAACTTAAAAACTACTTTACTAACTATTAATAAGCAGCAAATTAGGAGTTTATTGAGGGAAAACTCTTAGTTAATAGTGAATGTGTTCCCTAATCTAAAGTGTTACCCATTATTTACAGTTGTATTTATTTATTTGCTTGTTAACAAACATTTTTAACTAACCCTGGGTGCGTTTCCCAATAGCCTTGTCTCTTAGCGTGCTGCAAAGACTCTAAAGACATCATGCCCAAACGTATCATGCCTCAACCTGCTACATTAAGTGACAGAATGCCTTCACTGGCCTTTGAAAGGGTCATTTATATTATCAAATATTTGTATATTTATAGTGTCTTCATTTACTTCACAACAGGGTTGATTGCCCAGCAGCCGCATCACATTATTGGTGTAAATCACTAATTTCTGTTATTGGATGACCAACTCAATAAAAGTGCAACACCCAAAACACATAATCAACAGCTACTATTGAGGAGGGGAAAAAAAGAGAGAAACAGGAGAACTGCCTGCAGCTGAATTTCAGGACTGAGGAGGTACAGGTCCGTCGAGTTTGTCTCTATAAAGTTGGACCAACAAGATCTAAAAGCTGCTGAATTTTCAGCCATGGCAGGCCTTTTTTTTTTTTTTTTAGAATTACAGCTTCTGACATGGTAGCCAGGGGACTACTAAAGTTTTCACAAATAAAATAGCAATTGATTCACAGAAGTATGTCATAAGTATGAATTATTATATTAATTTAAAATGGGGTTATGTGGGCCTCAGCGCTCGTCAATGTCAAAATAACAAATTAAATCAAATCAAAGTAAGCTGGGTTTACTGTTCACAGAAGCAGAGGGCGAATTCCAGCATGAAGCCTCAGTTTAACATTGAAAGAGAGCGAGCTAACCATTAGTCAACTGTATAACGATAGAAATGTTAAATGACCGACAGCTATATCCAATGATGCAAACTACTCAAATTTTTTTTCCCTTATGACCATTTTGAGAGAGAGAGAGAGAAAGAGAAAGAAAGATAAAAGTTGTATGTGTAAATGTTCTGGACTGTGCATCTGTCTCTACAAACAATGAAGCTGTGAGTTTACTTCAAAACTATTTTACCTCCTTGTTGCTGAGAAATATAATGGAGCAATTCAGTATTTAAGCTATTTTATTAATAAAAGTCATGGGGCAGCGTTGACAGCATGTTTTTGTGCTTCTGAATTTTTCTGTGTGCTATGTGTGTATGTATATATACTGTATGTATGTATGTATATATATATAGAGAGAGAGAGAGAGAGAGAGAGAGATTTTAAATACATGTTCACTTGTTTTTTGTTTTTTTAAAGACTGTGATTTGAGCATCAGAGGAGGAAGAACACAACTTCATTCATTCCAAAAAAAAAAAATCACTGTCCAGATCAGAGAATGAACTTCCTCATTCCATATTTTTTCAGTCATTTGAGCTATTTGGGCTTATGTAGCAAATCCCGTTAATCATTAGTGCATAATTCCCTGCTTTGTGTCTGAAGGCAGGTGTCTAGTGTCCATATCTTCCCTCTATCCTTATCACTTATGACAGCGTGGCCCACAGAGACACAGAGAGGATGGCATTATCATAGGGGGCGGCCGCTGATGTGTATATCGGACGGAAAATGTGACACTGCAGACAGAGGTCCACATTCATTTTTTCGAGATTGGATGTGCAGCAGAACTCGTCATAGGTCAAGAGTAAATCAAAAAGAATTACACAGCTGCCAAAGCCCATTACTTCAGCAGAGCAGAGGTAAATATACTCGAAATTCAGCGCCAACACACACAAATACATACAGCAAACTAAAAAGATGATAAGGACTGACATTTATGAGTGTGTGTGTGTGTGTGTGTGTGTGTGTGTGTGTGTGTGTGTGTGTGTGTGCGCGCGTGTGTGTGAGAGAGAGAGACAGCGTCACATCAAAGTGGAGTCAGCTGTCTTAACCGCGGCTTGTGTACTGCATCA
>NW_015554179.1:70879-88893 GCF_001515605.1 Sinocyclocheilus anshuiensis
TGTGTGTGTGTGTGTGTGTGTGTGTGTGTGTGTGTGTGTGTGTGTGTGTGTGTGTGCGCGCATGTGTGTGTTTTTCAGCGCTTGTCAACAGATGCAACAATCTGAATGTCTCTCATTGGGAATTAAAGGTGCTGATGTCAGAGTGTGTGACCTGTGCTGTGTTATTATTACCATGATGAGATCCTAAGAGCAGAAATAGAGAGGATTTTGTTTAAATCAACACAATAGGCCTTCATTCCCCACAGCAAAACCAACTAAATTGGATTCCTTTGTTCTTTGTTTTCAAGTATCCTTCCATCCTCAACCACTAATAAACTGTTTATTACCTCAAGGTGAATCAATTTTAACAGAAGAAAAATCAATATGCTCCCCCATACAATCTAAGAAAAATCATTTCAAGGGCTATTAATAGATCAAGTCGTAAATGAGTGTAATATTCATACCTGCAATCAATAATAAATTTTGCATTCTGGTTATGGATTGTTTAGCACCATAAACAAACCTGGAAAAGATGATGATGATGGTGACAATTTTTTTTTTAATTAATGATAATGATAGTGGCAATTAATGTTCAAGATCAATTCCATCAATGGAAATCGTCATCAGTGGCTGGAATTATATCACAAAGGTTTTATGTGAAAATATCACAGGCTGACCTGTTTATTACCCTACCTCCTCAGTGAAGAAGATATTACACTTGTTTCTTCAGCATAATGATGGACTGATTGGGTGAAGAACATTACATACGCCACTAGATGTTGCCTTCCAATTACATTGACTCTCACACTACACAAACTGTTGCATGTCACCCCGGACTACATTTCCCATCATCCATTGCACTGATTACACACACAGCTGTCACAGTCAAACACCCTACATAAACCATGGACTTCCTCTTCCTCACTGCTGAGCATTGTATTGTGTTTATCACTCTTCAAGCGATAGCTACATTACGGAGCCATTCCGAGTTTCCTGATTCTAGTGTAGTCTTGTTCATAGCCTTGTTACCTGAGTCTGTATTCTAGTCTGTTTATCTCGTCCTGTCTGTCTGTTGCCTGCCCTGGAATTATAGTCTGTCTTGGATTATGTGCTTTGCCGTTTCGGACTCTGTATGTACCTTGCCTGGATTATCGTCTGTCTGCCTGGATTACCCGTTTGCCTCGCCCTCTGGATTACGTTCACTGTTGATTGACCCACGCCTGTTTACCGGACTTCTCTTTTGTCTTGCCTGCGCTATATCTGTTTGCTGGTGTTAGACCCTGCCTGTTTTTGACCATGTCTTCAAATAAAGCCTTGCATATGGATCTGCATGTTTCCTCTGCTCACTCTGTAACATATACACTGTCAATATGCTAGTAATATGCATGCTAATAAGCAACTAGTTGATAGTGAGATTGGTCCCTAAACTAAATTGTTACCAAATATTCATGTTCACAGTGCATTAATGTTAACAGATTCAACTTTAGATTTTAAAATGTATTAGTAAATATTGATATTAATATTAACTAAGATTAATAAATGCTGTTGAACTATCGTTAATTGTTAGTTCATGTTAACTAATAAAACCGTATTGTAAAGTGTTACCAAAATCTCAAAGCTGAAGTCAGAGCTGCTATGAAGAAAGCACTCATGATTGTTTATCATAAACTTGAAATACCTACAGGACATTTCCTATGATTTATAGAGTTCACAGATGTAAGAATGACAATTTAAAAAGTGATTTAAAAACATTTCAGTTCTTTGATATACGTCTGAATTGAAGTAACTGACTAACCCTCCATAATAGAGCTGAATTTTTGCAGCCACTATAACGTAATTTTAATGACGCTCCTCACTGTACTTCAGTCTGTTTCTAGACGTTAACTATGTCTATCAAAGCCAACTCTTTGTGCAATCCTTTGAAATCTTGCTTTCAGTCACTTAAAAATAGACCTTCAATAGGAATGGCTAGCAGCCTCAAACTGGAGATTTCTAAGGAAAATGGTAATGTTCCTCGGGCTACTCTGCCTTTGACCCATGAAGCGGCACTTCTCTCAGGAGGCGGAGGGGAGGTTAGGGGCCTGTAGACATTTCACCCACCTCTTTAAAAGCACCAAATTACCTTGTTGCTGCAATACATCTCCATGCTGTTATTCTTTTGACCCACAGATCCAAGGTTTGCCTGATCTTGTAATACCTTCTATGGATTGGCTTGCACTGGACAAGTCAATACGACACAACTGTCACATGGGGAATGTGCTTGTAAATAACTATACGTAGTGGGCAGCATTTAAATTTTCTTCATTCTCGCTAGTAAAATCGTTCATTCTTCTGCCAAACAATCCATATGAACATGTGCCTTCAGGACCACATTTTAAATCTCAAGCACATGCATAACGTTTCAGTATTTTTTCCATTATGTGGTAAATTGTCTTATTCCCCATTTTCCCCCACACATCGTTCAGTTACTATAGAAACCAGAGCCGATGAATGCACTGAGGGCTGAGGGCTGAGGGCTGACAGACACCCGTGTGAGGACAATCGACCGACCTGAAATGTCTCAAAATTGCTTTTTATGCCAACTAAATGTGCATACTGCACATTTGGCATATGTTTCTCATTTTACCAGAAAATAACATTATTTTTATTCATTCTGAAGTCAAAGGACAATGATACCATTTTTTCCCTTAACATTTATGCTCATGAATTGGGGCACGGCTAGGGAAGATTATAAATAGCTCTGGAGCTTAAATTTGGTAAGCCCCTCTCCAAATTCAAGTTTGTTTTCCTGTTCTGCTGTTCATCAGCAATCATTACCTGACACACTCCATGCCCTGGAGTTACTATAGCAACACGGCACGGCTAGTAATGTCCTTCAAATGCATGGCTTTGAAATCCAGGAATAATTTCAGAGTTTCAGACACATAGAGGCGTTAAGGGAGGCTTTAATGTGAAATAAAATACTTAGGATGTCACTGGAGAAAATAGTATTGCGTTTATGCCTTTGATGTTGCCACTGCAGGCTTGAAGAGATTGTCGCCCTCAAAAATTGCTTTTAAACATTTCTTGTGTTTGCTGCCCTCTGCTGGCTGATTTGCACTGCTCTCTCTGCAGCCTGCAGTTGTCCTTCAGAGAACGGAGTTGCAATGAAACTGAATCATTGCATTTAGAGCACAAATCCAGTGCCATAACTATCATGGACATCGATGGACACACACAAACACCTCAATATTCAGACTAATGGTCAATCAATATGTGTTTTTCTTGGCAGATTCTTTGGTCCCCTCAGTCTTGAGCATTTGGGTAAATCTTCAGCTTTTATTCTGCAGTTTCAAGTAGCAAAAAAAAAAAAAATCAGTAAAATACTGAATGGCTAGATTTGCAGAGGTCTTTTCATCATTAAAATATCACGCTAATTTGGGTTCCCGAGTGGAAAATTAAATCGGAACAATCTTGGAATGTTTATCGGTAGCCATTGTGATTATCAACGTGACTGTCAGCAAATGTAACAGTCAACATCTTCATTATCATAGTTTTTGAAAGATAATAATAATGGGTGGATGATAATCATAGGACTAATATCAAGTCATCTTTCTGTGAGATATTGCTGCTTAACAAAAGAGACTGAATCTTATTTTTCCAGTTTGCTGACGTAAGTCCTCCATCCTCTCTCTCTCTCTCTCTTTCTTTCTCTCTGGAAGAGTTGGCCTCATTTCTGAGGTGAGCAGAGACATTACTGTCAAACCTGCACAGAGGCTTTGGCTTGCCAGCAGACATTAGCATATGAATGAATCAAACACTGTTAACTCATGTAATTAACTCAGCTTGAGCATTTTTACAAAATACAAATCATTTCACCCTCCTGAGAATTTAGGTCAGGTTTGGGAATCAAAGAGATATTTGGATATCCTTGCGATAATAGATACCATTTATCTTGAATTCTTCAGAAAATTTGATCAAAATAAGATAAAATATGGAATATAAAAGCAGCATGAAAAGAGAGAGCAGAGCCGTGTGAGAGACATTAAAAAGTACCACTGTTGTCCTGGAGATAAATTAAATGCATGGTTTAGTATAATTTTGAAATAAATTAATTAATTAATTAATTGCCACAATTGACCAAACAGAATTCCAGAAGCCAAACAGAATTTCAAATATAATATTTCTATTAAATAAACCACTTCTAATTTTATAATAATAATAATAATAATAATAATAATAATAATAATAATAATACATTCTAATTAAATTAATACATTTTCTGTTATATGGTCTGAGGTGGAACAATGTAATTGCTAACATAAGCATGTTTACAGTACCATGTTTACAGCTCTTAGAAATAAGAATGCAAAGACAGATTTGTTTTTGTTTTGTGACTGAAGCAGTGTGACTCTTCATGTCACCCTCATGTTTTTGAAAGTCTTGCTGAGAGCAGACAGCACAGAATGAGTCTTTTCTCACAATAGGGATGCAGTGCAATGGGATGGAACAGAAAGCAGGTTTCACATTTTTCAAAGATTAATTTCTTGACATGATATCTATACACAGTACAACATTCATGGTGAGTGATGCTGAAAAACAGCGAGAGTCAACGCAGTGGCCAAAGATGTCTGTCTGCATGTGTGTATATACCAACATCATCACAGTGAAAATATAAAAACATGTGCTGTGTGAACTACCCCTAATCTGTCTCGGGCCCGTTTACTCCTGGTATTTAGATGTGATCTAACTAAATTCATTTTTAATACCAGGTACTCTTTGTCTATTTAATGTTTTACTTGTCTTCCTCTATGATGTCTTTGATTTATCTTCATTTGAGGACGTTTCTCAGCAAATATTGCTTGTAATTCTGGAAAATACTTACTCCATTACATTGTCTCTTCTGCGTATTCTCTGTCTGTCCTGTTCTTCATGAACTTTGCTGAGCTCAAGGGCAGTCACACTCTAAAGCGATGTAAGAGGCACTGGAACAGGCTCGTCCCGCTGACCCTCTGCCTGCTTATCATCTCTGCTGGATGTCATTTGCATTCCATTAGAGCTCACTCATTCTCCTTTTCTCTGGCTCTTTCTGCAGCCAAAGCCTCATCATTTGCATTATGCACCAGAATCATTTCATACGCCTCTGCATGCGCCAGCCGCTCCGAATGCACAGTGCCAAATCAAGCACATGTTTCCGGAGGAAAAAAGGGAGGAAATGTTCTGATTAGCGATTACACAAAATAGAATATTTTCAACTACAATGGAATTGAACTATTTCTTGAAAAATACAAAACTATTTCACTATGCTTAGATGGTCTGGTTAAAATATCAATATGTTGCATACATTTTAAAGGAATAGTTCGCCCAATAATCTAAATTCTGTTATCATCATAACTGACCCTTATGTCTTTCCAAACATGTATGAATTTATTTCTTCTGTAAAACACAAAAGAGGAAATGTACTGGACGTTTTTTTTTTTTTTCATACAGTTGCAAAGAATGGGGACTGGAGCAATTAAGCTTCTCAAATGATGCAAAGGCACAATATAGTAAATTATATTATATAATAAATAACATAATTACATAATAATTATAACCACAAAAGGCTAGTCCAAATGACTCATGTACTATATTCCATGTCTTCTGAAGCCATATGATAGCATCATGTGAAAAACAGACTGAAATTGAAATGTTATTAGGATCAGGGTTGCCAGGTTTTCGCAACAAAACCTGCCCAATTGCTACTCAAAACTAGCCCAATCGCATTTCGAGGGGGGTTCCCTGGTAAAAATCGCATTCCGGGGGGTAAAATACACATTTTTTCGGCAGGGATCCTCCAGTAAAATTTGCATTCCAGGGGCTAAATATCACATTATTGGGGTCGCTTCAACCCGCGGACATGAAAAACAACCCGCAGCAACAGTGTTAAGGACTTGGCAACACTGATTAGGATGCAAGTTACCAACATATTTGTTGGTACCATATTTTGGAATTGTCTTTTCACAGCAGCAATCAGTTGGTAAAACAGCGTAACAATAAATGATCTGTTTTACAGTTTTCACAAACCAATTCGCCTCTTGTGTAGCAAATTAGCTCAAAAGGGAAATATTTATAATTAATTATAACTGGTTATAATTAATAATAAATATTTAGATTAGATCTTAGAATTAACTGTAGCAGAATCAATATTACACTGATTTGATCTGTCCGTCCACCGAGCAGACAATATAATCATTTATCAATTTAAGAAAAGATTATTTTCCTGGCCAAGGAACAATAGCTTTCCTACTTTATGCAGTACTAGCAGTAGCTTAGCATGTATCAAGAATCAACATTCAGTGACTCTGAATTGTGAGCAGCACACAGAGACAATCAATTGTGAATTTAAGGGATTTAATACATGAAACCATAGCTAACATACAACTAAACTAAGCAAAACGCATATATACAGAATGAAGGAAAGTAAGGAAAAAGAGTGAAGAACAAAAGAATGGCAGTATTTCACACCAATTAACCACAACCTAATGAGAATCATCAGAGAATCAAAAATCACCTTTAAAGGGGCACAAACTTAAACACGCATCTAAATACTTGTAAACTGCTACTTGCATTGGCTTTGTTGCTGAACAAGAGTCCTGATGCGGTAGACACAGAGGTTCTTAATGAGTTCTTTGGGAGTGAGCTGGAGGTTTTCCTCTGTCGATTCGCTGTGGACTTTCCTATCTTCAGAAGAACCAAAGTTACTTGAAGAAAACAAACCGCCGGAAAATCAAACTCAAGAGGAGAGTTTTGAGGAGTCTTGGAGAGTGCCCGTCTCAAGAAGAAGGGTTTTTGAGCAAAGATTAGTCTGAGTTAATCACTTTTGATAGTTCCTATCCACACCCACCTTTTGGGTGGAATAGCCAATACCAGGCGGGAATTTTTGAGCGGGAGAAGTTTTCTTTGTCTCCCTTTAAGGTCCATTTGCATGGTTATGGCCGGTCTGGAGGATTGGTGCAGTTTTACCCAAAATATAGTACAAATAGTATGATGCATTTCCCGATCACATAGTGTACATCATTGTTTGAGGAATAAAGAGCAGATCATTTTGATACCAAGAAAAAAACATATAGAAGATATTAAACTAGAGATACATTCATACACCTGAATATAAGCATTTAGATCTTAACTAATACAAATAACGAGTGGTAACTAGGCTAATATAATAGGGAAACATACAGACAACACATGCATATACCAGATGCATTTGTAACTGATTGATTACAGTCTAAATAAAGAAAATGTCTTTATGTGTGGGTGTTATGTGTATTGTGAGCATGGTGTAGTTTGCTGTTCAGTCAGGCTGTTGGTGCCTGGCACCGGGGGTAATTTACGTCTCTTTGGAATGTGTTTGAAGTTCGATGGGGAGATGAGAGTGGTGAAACTGTTTAGCATTTCCTTGATTATGGGGGGAACCATTGGCAATTTAGCACCAATATAAATGTAGAATGGCTCGGACAGCAGGTGGATCATGATGATCGGATGCCAGGTGGATCCTGATTGTCAGATGGCAGGTGGATCAGGAAGGCCGGATGGCAGGTGGTTTCTAATTGTCCTCAGCCTTTGGATCATCAGCTTGTGTGTTAACCTTGGTCAGGTTCAGCATTGTCTCAGCCTGGGTCCCTCTTTTCCGGTGGATCCGTCTGAAGGTTCAAGGAAGGGCAGCTGTACACCTGTTCATGGACCTTTGCACCCCGTTGACTCTGTTAAACAGGACAAAGGCAAGGCCGAGGGTTAGGGTGTACCCGATTGCTGTGGCGAGGCAAAGTGCCGTGTCGGCAGAGGTCCAGGATCGGGCGACGGGAAAGTTGGTCTGGACAGGCAGTCGAGACAGTGCTTGGAGGGCTGTGTTGATTGGGGTGATTTCAATCATCTGGGACCCCCCTTTCTCAATGCTCAGTTCCAATTCAGGTTCCAGGGTGAGATTGTGGTCCTTGAAGAAGGCTGGAATTTCTACCTCGGATTGTTACTCTTCACTTGGAACGTGGTACAGCACCAGGTCCCCGAGGTGGAGGATGGCACCTTTGAGCATTTGAATCCACATACTCTGGTTGGGCAGGCTGACACAGGTGGCAGTGTCATGCTGGTCATAGGTCAGTGTGACGGTACGGATGGACGTGTTGACGAGCCACTGATTTCCAACAATCTCTGCTTGCGTTTCTGTGACTTGTGCGCGAGGCTTGGCCTCAGCAGGGCAGAGTGTCTCACTTTGCATGGGTTGTAACCCCATGGGTGTTGTCTCGGAGGAAGGGCTTGCTGGGGCAGAGATAATGAATGTCTTTGCTCAGGGTACACATGCGCAGGTTTGGGGCCAGGTATATCTGTGGGTTACTGTCATGGTAGGCTACCATATCTGGGGTGTGTATCCTGATGTGAGTGTTTCCTTGTTAAAATCAAACATTGACAATGTCTTTGAGTCTGTAAATGTTGTCGGATTCAGTGATGGGTAGATAGTGACAGAGAATAATAACACTGTTTGTATTAGGCTCAGGGGCACCAGATACGGGGGAATTCTATCCATGGCTAGGCTGTTGATGGAGGAGGTCACCTCACGGAGCATGTCAGTCATCACTGTGTGACCAGCTGAGTTTGGGCAACATCATTCTGTATAACAGAGAATAACTGTAGCACTGAGTTCACAGTTTGGTTCAGCAGGACACTGTGAGTGTTCAGAACCACTAAGGTGCCGTTTAATGATTTGCCTAAAGTCTGTATGGTTTGGCCCTGTAGTGTGAGTTGTTCTCCCAGCTGGGGCATCTCAGTCTGGATCTCCCTCACATGTTGCCTCAGGGTAGATAGGCTTACAGAGTTGACACTGGTCACTCCCAGGTTGAACAGGGTTCCAACAGCAGCAGCAGCTCCGAGCAAGTTCCCCAGGAATTGTTTATTACTCCTGTTATATCCGCTTAGCTCTGCTTGGGTGACAGTCATTTTCTGCAACTGAGTGAGCATGTGTTTGATATCGGCTTCTGCGTGAGCGAGGGTATTCTTAGTCCATCGGGCGCCTGCCCAACTGTAGTGTGCAGCTGCCTGGGGATAATGTGTCCTGTAGACATTTCGGGGGTTGAGTCAGACGTACACCTTTTGGGTGGGAGTCCTACAGTTGGTCACAAGAAGTCCAGGTTGGTCCCTCAGTGCAATGCCTGATGCTGGAACTGGTGATGTGATATCAGGTTGCAGCTGTCCTCTGTTTGGCTGTAGGCACAGGATGGTGAGCCACAGCAACATCCTGATACAGAGAAGAAGAAAGACAGTGGATCAGTGGTGGAGATGCTTGGACTGGTTAGGACAGTCTTTCGTTTTGAGAACTACAAAACGAAAATGATGTGGCCAGCAGCTACATGTCTCTTAATCTGGTTACGATGGACCCATTTGAAAACTGGTTCTTTCTGTCCCCAACTCAGCTTGATCCGGTATGTGACAGGGGAGAGTTTGTCCACAATCTCATGCGGTCCCACCCAGTGTGGCAGAAACTTCTTTGATAGCCGATGAGAGGTTGTCTGAGGCGGCTGTGTGTAGCTGTAGTCCCAGACCCTTTCGCCCACATCCAGTTCTTTGTGTGACGCCTTCCGGTCGTAGTATGCTTTCTGGCCTTCTGCACTCTTTTGGAGTCGTTGTTGGGCAAAAGCAAATGTGGTTCTCAAATGCCGGTGTAGTTCATCAAGGTATTGATGAGTGGTGTAGGCAGTGACAAGGTTGGAGTCTCCTGGCTGGTACAGCAGGTGCAAGGGCAATGTCATTTGCCGGCCTGTCATTAGTTCGAAGGGAGGCACACCTGTTGACTCATGTGGAGTTGCTCTGATGGCCATGAGCACCAGACACATATTTTCTTAACATGCTGACCACAGTCTGATTCGTCCTTCCACTTGGCCCAAAGAGATTGGATGGTGACTGATATGCAGTTGTGCTTGTACTCCCAGAAGTTTCCAAATCTGCTGCATGACCTCAGCTGTGAAGTGGGTGCCTATGTCTGAGTTGACTCTCAGCGGTAGCCCAAACCTGGAGAAGATGTGATTCATCAGGAGGTATGCTGTAGTTTGGGCAGTATCATTGGGTGCTGGGAGGCACTCTACCCACTTTGTGAACTGGCACACAACTGCGAGGAAATACTTGTTGCCCCTTGTTGACCTGGGTAAGTGTCTGACCCAGTCAATTTGGAGGTCTGTCCAAGGAAATGTGACTCCTCTGCGCTGCAGTGGGGCTCTGTGGTTTGGGTTCGCCGGTCGGAATTGGCAGCAAACAAGGCATCCTTTCACATACTCTGCCACATCTTGCTGCACGCCGGGCCAGTGTGCACATTGTGCGTCGTGGGCATACATCAGCATCACCCCCCTTTGGCACTGTGGCACCAGAAGCCTTGGTGCAGTGAGGTCATCAGAGGCATAAAACAGAATGTTGTCTATCACACGCAGCATGTGTGTTACATGGTATAGCCGTTTGAGGCTTGGGGCAGCAAGTTCATCTGGTGTGATAGGGTGGCTGGAGGGGTCAGAGAGGTAGTGAAAAATAGTTTTGATGGAGGAGTCAGAGGCTTGCATGTCAGCAATGCCATTAGTGGAGATTTGAGGAGCCAGCGTAAGCGGCTGTGAGGTGGGCATTGTGGTGGGTTGAGTTTGTTTGCTGCCGGTTATGGCTGCCACGTTAAGGGTGGGTGGAGACCATAACTCGCTGTGTAGTGCACCTGCTTTGGCTAGGGCATATGTTTGGTCGTCGAGGTCCTTGTCTGGACCAGGTTGCTTTGAGCGTCCTTTCACTTTCTTCCAGTAGACGATCATGTCATGTTCACTTGTGATGTCGTCGCATGCCTGGAACAGGTGTTGGTGTTTAACTGGTTTGTTGTTTGCTGTCTTGAAACCATTTTGCTTCCAGCCTGGAAGATGGCATGTGAAGCCAAGTCTGGCATAGTTGGAGTCTGTGCAGATGAGCAGTTCTCTGATGTTATGGGTTGATGCTATCTGCAGGGTTATGAGAATAGCTGCTATCTCAGCATATTGTGATGATTGTGGACCCAGCTTGAAGTGTTGTGGTGGGCAGGGTCGATCATTTAGCCAGAGAACACCAGCACCTGCCTTTAGGATGCCCTCGTGGTTGTAGGAACATCCATCGACGTAGGCTGTGGGCATGCCTTGGCAGACATTCTCGTCAAAATACCTGTGGCAGGTAGGTGGCAGTAGTTGGGGCCTTTCTGCTTCTACGATCTCAGTCGGTGTGTCATCGGAGCAGCTTTGGCAGGCTGCCAGGCCGTTTCCCAGCGCCGACTTGTGATTTTGAGCATATCGTGCTTCTACGTTGCGCCCCTGGAGGGCCATTAGCCATGTGGCTATGCGTGCGTTTGTGACCAAACCGTCGCGGATGCGCTGGCTATTAAGAAATGTGACAGGCTGGTGACAGGTCTCTATGATCACTTTCTGTGCTCCGATGTAGTTGGAGAATCTCTGGATGGCCCATACAGTACAGAGCAGGGGTTTCTCACAGTCTGAGCATTTGCACTCTGGGGGAAGAAGTGTCTTGCTGGCATATGCGACCACCCTTTTGTCCTGGTCATGCTGTTGGTATAGACCAGCGCTGAGGCAGTGGCTGGAGAATCCAGCGTCCAAGTAGAACTCCTTCTGTGGATCTGGGTAAGCCAGACATGGAGCAATGCACAGTTGTCGTTTCAGCTCTTTCATGGCATTTTGCTGATCGTCTGTCCAGACGAAGGGGCAGTCCTTTTTCAGAAGGGCAGTGAGAGGGCGTGCAATGTCCGAATAGTTCTCAATGAACTGCCTTGAATAGTTGCACACGCCTAGAAAACTTCGGAGTTCTGAGACATTGGCGGGTGGTTTAATATTCTGAATGGCCTGAATGCGGCTGGTTTGTGGCTCAATGCCCCGTGGTCCGATGAGCAGGCCCACGTAGTTGACCTTGGTTTTACACCATTGTCCTTTGTGGAGGGCAATCTTGGTACCGGCAGTGGTCAACTGGTGGAGGACATGGTCAATTTATTTCAGGTGATCAGCCACCGTCGTGTTTCATCAGAAGGTCATCAACATAGATTAAGTTACCTCTTACCCTGGCATCCGGGCATACTTTGTTGAGGAAGATGTTAAATTCGGCTGGTGCGTTGGCATAGCTGAATGGGCACCTGGTGAAGGTGTACTGCCGATTGCAAAAGGTGAAAGCCAGCTTGTGTTGGTCATCTGGATGCACTGGTATAGTCCAAAATCCTGAGGCCACATCAAGAGTGGAGAAGATTGTGGCTCCTCTGATTCTTGGTATCTGCTGTTCCAGCTGGGTCATAGGCCATCGCGACAATGGTACCTGTTGGTTCAGTTTCCTATAGTCGATGGTTGGCCGCCACTTGCCGTTTGGTTTGAGGACAGGCCAGATGGGGGCAGAGTAGGTGCTGTTACACGAACGGATGACACCCTTCTCAAGCATAGAGTTGATAATCTCCTGTACGTGTTCGTACGATTCGAGGGGGATCTTGTATTGCTTGACAAAAGTGGGTGGAGCTTTTGGGTGCGTTGGGACACGCACAACATGGAGGTTAGTGAGGCCACAATCTAAAAAGTCCTTGGCAAATGATTATTTGTATTTGTACAGGACTTGACGGAGTTTGTGGCCGTCTGCATCCTCCTGTATGGCATCAGCATCTTTCAGAATTTGCTGGACTTGTGTCTCAAAACCTGGGTATGGCTCTTCTGTCATTAATTCCTCTGTGCCGTGGGCAGTCAGAGGTGCAATCACGCTGTCATTCTCGCAGGTGGAGTGGTTAGAGACTGTATACACGGCAAAGTGTTGGTCTTCTGTTAGCTCTGTTCTATACACCTGCTCCTTGACCACTGGCATGACTGAAGTTATGGGGATGATCTTGAAGGGTGCTGTTGACACTGTTTGGCCTGAGCTTCCTTCTGGAATCATTGAATCTGAGATGGGTCCAATTATTGGTAGAATCAGTTCAAAGTCATGGAAGTCATAACTCACTAGCCAACCCAGACAGTAGGCCTTAGGCACTCTGACATCCGTTGCCGTGCAGTTCTTGAACAGGATGTACACTGCCCGAGATGTCACTTCAACGAGGGATGTGGCTTCCAAAGGGAGGCCCAGTTCCCCACATTCGGGTGAAGGTTGGAAGAAGCCTAGGGTGTGGCTGGTCGCACATGCGACCCCTTTGGTGTAAGCTGGTACTACAGTCTCTTGTTCATTGATTAGCGTGCAGGCCTCAGGGATGGTTTGGCCTGACAGGAGGTTCTCGAGGTTGACAGGAACAGTGGGGGACTGTGAGGTCATTGGAGCCCATATCACTTCATTGATCATGTCCACGTGAGCCCTGAGGCGAATCAGAATGTCCGCTCGGATGTAGACATCATGCGGTGCGTCTGTAAGGACCAGAAAGTAATGGGTTAGACACCTGTCTTTCCATCTCAAGTTCAGGGCACAGATGCCCTTGGCAATCACCATGGTTGACGGGCAAGGATTCAAAGGGAATCGTGTGCGCTTGTTAACAAATGGAATGTTCATTGTGTGCTGTTTGAGAGCATTGAACAGTGAGAGGCTGATGGCTGAATTGTCTGCCCACAGTACTAGTATGGGGTCTGTTGTTGTGACATCATTCAGTTGTAAGCCCCCCTTAACCTGGGGGCCGTATGTGTCAGAGTCTTTGGCTAACTGGAAAGTGCAGAGCAGCGACCTTGAACCTTGCTCTTGGGCCGAGACGTTCCCGTGGCTGGCAGCGAGATTTCCCGTGACCTTTGTGACCTGACAGTCTGTCTGGGGTGGTCTTGGTGACTGAGGAGGCAGAGGTTCTCGCACTTGAGCCCAGATTTTCAGTTGTTTAAAATCTAAAAATGGCTCAAAGCGGTCTAGCAGGTCTGCCAATGAGGAGAGGGTATGTGTCCAATGGAGAAATGTACACAGGGTGCACTACGCTCATAGGGCAAATGGTCAGGTGAATTGGAGCTACCTGTTCAAGTTGGACCTAATTTTGGCTGTAGGATTGCACATTCAGCACACTCCTCTTATATTTAACAGTTCGATTCTGTCTCTTGGCTTCACTTTGAAGTCTGTTAAAAAGTTGGCTTAACATTAATTAAAGTGAGGTCAGCTCCAGTGTCCACCAGGGCCTCCAGTCTCACCTCATTTTCCAATGTGATGGCCAGGTAGAGTTTTTTGGCCACCCCCCGATATCTGGTTCTGTGGTTAACAGTGGATTAGCAGTGATCTGGTTGGGAGGTTCATTTTGAGAGGACTCTGAGTGGGCGTTGGGGTCAGATCTCATGCTTAGTCATAACTGATCTGACTTGTCCTTTTTGTCTCCCTTGTGGTGTTTTTTCTGGAGGAGTTCCTTTAAAAGTCTCATGATCTCTGCTGATTCAGACGTAGCTTCCCGGTTCTGTTCTGCTGATGGTTTATATTTGGGCTTTTCCAGGGCATGTCGAGAGGGGTTCTGCTGCTGGCAGTCTTAGCCCGATGCTTGTGTCGATGAGTGTAGGTTCCCCTTGGGCCGTCTCTTGGCTTCCCATGTGGCTCCACCCCTTCAGTTGAGGGGTGGTTTTGACCTGTCCCAGGATCTCTCGGGGCGCTCATACTGGTGCTTAGGACGGGCACCACCATGGCCATGCTGCTCTCTGCTGGCTGGGAAGGATCTTGACATTGTGTTGACAGGTTTGTCAGTGTGGGTCTGGTGCTTAGGATGGGCACCGCCATGGCCACGCTGCTCTCTACTGGCTGGGAAGGATCTTGATATTGTGTTGACAGGTTTGTCACTGTGGCTTGGTGCACTCTAGAGCAAGTTCTGAACTATGATTAGTGACAGGATAGATTGTGGGGTTTTTTCCCGTCTTTTCAGAAGCAGTCCTTTGTTTGGCATAGGCCTTATGGGCTAAGTCTCGCAGCTGTTGGGTGGCAAAGTCCGTGGGCAAGCCAGAACCCCCGAGTAGTGACTCACTGTTGGGTGCAGGTTCCGGAGGAACATAATTTTGAAGTTGAAATCCTGTTCCATTCCTGGCTCGTTCCGTGCTCCGAAGTAGGCCTGTCTGAGCATGTTGTAGTAGGCCTGCATGGTTTCCTGTCTGCCCTGTTTAAGGTCCATGGCCGTAATCAGTCCTTGCTCTGACTCTGGGACTAGAAAGTGCCACACCTCATGGCTGGAGTTGATCCTGAGCAGATAGAGTCTTTCTCGTGTGGTAACATTGGCAACAGTTTGCAAGTGAAAGTCAATGTCTTTCAGGTAGGCGTGCACGTTGTGGCTGACACACCGTGACTGGAAGACAGCCTTTGGAAAGGCTCCCACCCCTTTGCTGCTGCCGGGGGTTCTGGGATGCTGGCAGGTGATGTCTTGAGCAGTGGGCTCTCACCCCCCTTTTGAACTGGGAATTCTTGACCATTAGGTATCAGTCTACTGGTTAGGGGAAATTATTTTGTGTGCATTTCCCTTTCAGAGTCACTTTGCAGTCGATATGCATGTTTAAGCTCCCGGTGAACAGTGTCAAGTTCTTATTTTAAATAGTCTCTTTGTTGGGCCAGGGCACTGATTTCAGCCTGAGAACTTTGCAGGTGGCCTTCGTAGGCCTTGGCCCTAGTTCCTTTTCGTCCGCCATCCTGTGCGTCCGCGGTCCAGTTGACTTTGAGCAAGCACCAGGTTTCTCTGAGCCTCCTCAGCCTGGAGCTTCAGCGCTGCTGCTTCCTGTTCCATGCGGGAGATGCTTGCTTCACCCAGCTTTGCCTGAGCGAGGAGGTTGTGGGCTAGTGACCCGATGATCTTGGCAAGATCTTTGTGGCTGCAGTCCTGTGTAGGATCGTGTGACATCAGAGCGCTCATGTTGTCATTGAGCTGTTCCTGGCTCAGGTGCTGCAGACCACCGGCGGCTTAAGGCAGGAGGGTACCAGTCATGGCACTCAGCCAGGACTCTAGTCGATTTCAGTGGGCATCAGGGCTGGATGATCGAGACATGCTGGCTCACTGGTGAAAAGAGAGAGGGAGAGAGAGAAAGGGAGGGACAGCACAAAAGGACAATTCAAGTCCTTACAGCGTTAGCAGGCTGCAATAATAGTAATTATATGTTCTTCGTATGGTCTGTATGACGAGTACAAACAGTTAGCGGAGTGTAGGCTAGGCACCTGTTATCTCAGCCGTGAATGGCAAGGTGTCTAATTGTTGTGGGGGCACCGGAAAGGATCTAACTAAAGATTGTTGACAGCGTGATCGTCTAAAGACTTTGGCAGCTTGGATAGTCAATCTATTACTCAGCCTTCCCTGATGATTCTCAAAGGTTCGGTCTCTAGGCAAACAAAACAGAACAAAATGAAAAACAAACAAACCAACAAATCAAAACACAGATAGAGATAAAGGAGAGAGCAGGTTTAAGCCTTTCACTGCTGTTAGGGGTTATGACAGGGCCTACAGAGTAGAGGGCGCTGCTGGGTCATAACATCTAGTGTGTTGGCCTTGCTGGGATAGTTAAGTACTTTATTAAGTATTTTTTTAAATAATTACAAATTAAAAAAATATATATATTCTTGTATGTCAAGAATTGTAAACTAATATAACTTCAAAACACACACGCAAGTAGCAAATAATAAAGAGGAGTATAGAAACATATTACAAACAACAAACAAAGAGTGCTTTCAGTATTTAAGATTATCTGAACGTTTTCCATTCAAGAACTCTAAGTGATTTTTCTTCATCTTTAATGTTGTTTTTTACTATGACATCATAGACAGCGGGAGATCTATTAAGCTGCATTCATGCACGGAAGTAATATGGTTTGTCCTGTCCGTTTAATCCCTTTACACATAACGCGTTTACATTAATTTTGCATCATAAAACCATTTTGAGATGCAAGTGCATTAAACCACTTACACGGAGTCGCGCACAGCCGCATGCACGAGCAGTCTTCACAAACAAAGCGTGCATCAGCATTTGAAATTGAAAACAGCCTTCTGTTAGTGAGGTTCATATTTTAAATATAAGACCACTGCATTCCAAACCACATAAATGATGACTTCGTAGAGCATTTGAAAGGAAAATACAGACGGGCGAGACCGCACACTTCAAGTCTAACATCAAACAAAGTGCGCATCTCTCACAGCACATCCTGGGCAATGAAGCCCGCGAATGTCCTTGTGATTCGCTTCAACCTTTCCGAACTTTATGAAAGATTATTTTACGGAAGGTTCAAGTGGTGTATGTGTGTGAGGAATTGGAAGCAAGCAGAATACGGGTGTTTCTAAAGAAAACTCAGCGTCATCGTGCATCTGGTTAAAAAGCTCAGAATCGTTGGAGAGAGAATCGCGATGCATCGATGGATCGATTTTTTCTCCCAACCCTAGTATATATGGCAGAAATATACAGAAAATCAATTAAAGGCGTAATCAAACAGACGATGAACACTATTAATATCAGTTATTATATGATGCAATCAAACTTATAGCAAAATTTGGTAGTTCTGTATGTTGTTTCATGGTTGGCATCATAGAGGAAGTAACAGTACATCCGTCTAGTTGCAAATTGTAATCCAAGAGATTCTGTGTACTGTCTTTTGGTCCAATAAGTAAAATCTCTGTCTTATCCAAATTTAATAAGAGAAAATTATTGGTCATTATTGGTCATCCAATCTTTTAAATTTTTTACACACTCTGTTAGCTTAGATAATTTAGAAGTTTCATCTGGTCTTGTTGTAGAAGTGGTTCTTCTGCTACAGGTAACAACTCTTTCAGTACTTTAGTGGGTACAAGATCTAACAGGCATGTTGTTGGTTTAGATGCAGTGATAAGTTTATTTAGCTCTTCCTGTCCTATAGTTGTAAAGCACTACAGTTTATCTTTTGGTGCGATGAATGAAGCTGAAGTATTATACGCTGTAGAATCTACGGATGATAATGCTGAGCCATATAGTTAATATCAGTAATACGCAGCATGCATTATACAAAGAAATGGTCAGTAACCTGGTCATCACTTTGGTCATCACTTTGAGGTACGATATCTATATCAGTAAGATCAATTCCATGCGATATAATTAAATCTAGCGTATGATT
>NW_015554179.1:88972-101019 GCF_001515605.1 Sinocyclocheilus anshuiensis
TAGCCCAAACTTTAAAAATTGTTTTTGTTCATTTATTTTACATTTTTCTGGTTTAATCACGATCCGATTTTTTCTAGATAATGTATTAAATTTACATTTTGACCTCACTATTCGGGAATCAGACACAGTCTTTATAGATTGGACAGCGCAAGTACTTCTATCATTTAAGCGGGTAGAACAAAAGCCATCGGCTATCCAGCCTTAAGGCGGTCACACACCGGACGACCTGTGCAGCCCTGCACCGCGCCATGTCTTTAAAATTCCCACACATTATTTTCCATGACTGTATGCACACTGGCCACTGTCCACGGATCACGACTCCGGGCGCTGTTCATAATCCTGCCGCGCCACAGAGCGCCTCAGCGCCACTCACATCATGTGATACGTGTTGCACCGGGGCAGCACTGTGCTTCTCGTCTGATGTGCGACCGCAACAAAACAGCACAGCGAGAGTGAATGATATTACCAAAATAAAACAGCTAAATTTAAGTCAAAAGCAAATCCTCATTACAGATATCTGCACTTCAGCGGGCAAAACGTACAAACACTCCCTACCGTCACACAAAACCAACAAGTGTAATGTGTTTAAGACAACACATCATGACAGCGCTGACACAAAACAAATTAGCGACAGACACTTCACGACAAACAAGCAGTGTTTATAATAAATAATATTATTATTGGCTCATCGGCCTAGTAAATGTCCTCACTTACATTATTTGCGGCTTCCATCGTGACGTGAATAATAGCTAGTTAGTTTATTAGCATATTTTTTTTTTTTCTCCGAGAGATCCCCACAGCGGGCGGAACTTGTCATAAAGTTAGTGATAACAAGGCCCGCCCATTTAGAGGAAAGATATGATTGGTCAATTTTTCTGACATTCGAAATTACTCCCCCATTGATTTACTATTGCTTGGCCCTCTGTAATTTCATAGCTGGACCACAAATCACAGAGCCGCAAACGCTATGGGCAGTGTTAATAAGTCCATTCACTGAATACGCAGATTTCAAGAGTTTTTTATTTTTTTCACAAATGTATTTATTTTATTTAGATGTTTGTCAAATTATGAATCGCATAAATAAAATTAGTAATAATTATTTTTTTTTCAAAATATTACATTTTAAAACATTTATTTAAAAATTGTAAATATTGTTTTTACAATAAGTTAGGCCCTCTCTGAGGGCCTAGAGGGCCCTGACAGTTCCCCACTGTACTAGTCATATGGAGTGCAGCGTCCTGGAGATGTTGTCCGACAGGAGTTCCGTTCCGACTCTGCTGGTGTGCAGGCCATCAGCGCGAAAAAGCCTACGATGCTCCCAGAAAAGATTCCAATTATTAACCCTCTAAGCGCCAAAGTCGCAAAATTGCGACAAGACGTCATACTTAATCAAATAGATTGTAGTTCCTAATATGGTGTAATATCTCATTTGTATTCCCTACCACTAGATGGCAGACATGTAGTACTTTGATTCTAAAGAGCAGAGCAAGTAAGCTATCGTGTCATTGATGCGGAAGCAGTTCAGTTCATAGCATGCGGGTAAGCTGTGAGATTTGTGAGAGAAAATCGCCAAATGGCTAATAAAAAGTTGTACCGTGAGGATGTGTTTCAAATGTTATTCACCGATTCTGACTCTGAAGGGGAATATTTGCCTTTTGGAAATGACGATTGGTCGTCTAATAATCGCCCTTCTCCCGGTACATCTTTGCAGCGCAATGGTGCCGCCGTGCAAGGCGCGAGTGTTCACGAAGCACATCAATTCAATATCTATTATTTCCTGAATATTATGACATTCAAAAGGGATGTCCCCTGATGACGTCATAATATGCAAATTAGATGAGTATATTTACACGCCACATAAACTTTCGGTCATGCCCAACAGTTTTCTACTTTCCAGTAGATCTCTATCTTTAAGCCCTTTCAAGCCACAAGCTTTTGAAATCTTGATGTCAAAATCCAGCATTTTTCAAAAAAAAAAAAACCTGGCACCTAAAAGGTTAACAAAGCCGTTTCTGTTCTTTACACCATGACAATAACCATTCATTTAAAGCAAAAAGTCTATTGAACCTTTCGTGTCCTCGTCGATATGTGGGAAGCGGTCCTGACACGATGATCGTCGTCGCGGGCTCTCGATCAGGCTCCTGAAGTCCCCCTTTGTTCTTATGATAAGATCTGCATTATAGGTGCACATTAGTTAGCTGCTATTAATGACTAACAGTAAGGGAGTGAGGTTGTCTAGTTGAATGAAATTAACATGCAATGACTTCAATCTAGCGATACTCTCAGATAAGGCCTTTAAAAGATAATAAGAGGAACATCGCTCAAATCAATCTTTATCGCAATGAAGGAAGATTTCTTCATTCCAACAGGCGATTTTGATAATATTAAAATGTACTGTAAAGAGATTTATTCGTCTTTAGAGAACAATTTTAATATTATGAACTGCAGTTTACCTTAACAATTAACAGTGACTAAATGTTAGACAAATAGAGGCTGTTAAAATACAGTACTGGAACCTAAGGGAGTGAGATCGTAGTTGAATGAAATTGGAATACGCAATGACTTCAATCTAACGATACAATCAGCTAAGGCCTTTAAAAGATGATAAGAGGAACATCGCTCAAATCAATCTTTATCGCAATGAAGGAAGATTTCTTCGTTCCAATAGCCTTAAATATTAAAAAGCCTTACATATTAAAATGTACTGTAAAGAGATTTCTTCGTCTTTAGAGAACAATTTTAATATTATGAACTGCAGTTTACTTTAACAATTAACAGTGACTAAATGTTAGACAAATAGAGGCTGTTAAAATACAGTACTGGAAGTGACTTTGAACCATTCGATCAACAGAGTGAGTCCGCGTTGTGACTTGTGTCACTCTAAGCACACATAATATAAGAACACAAATAAATTGAAACTGAGTTTGCTCACAAACAAAGCTTGAATGTTGCCCGCATTCTCCACCATAATATGTAGCAAATTAGCTCAAAAGGGAAATATTTATAATTAATTATAACTGGTTATAATTAATAATAAATATTTAGATTAGATCTTAGAATTAACTGTAGCAGAATCAATATTACAATGATTTGATCTGTCCGTCCACCGAGCAGACAATATAATATTTTATTAATTTAAGGAAAGATTATTTTCCTGGCCAAGGAACAATAGCTTTCCTACTTTATGCAGTACTAGCAGTAGTTTAGCATGTAGCAATAATCAACATTCAGAGCAGCACACAGAGACAATCAATTGTGAATATAAGGGATTTAATGCATGAAACTATAGCTAACATACAACTAAACTAAGCAAAACGCATATATACAGAATGAAGGAAAGTAAGGAAAAAGAGTGAAGAACAAAAGAATGGCAGTATTTCACACCAATTAACCACAACCTAATGAGAATCATCAGAGAATCAAAAATCAGCTCAAACTTAAACACGCATCTAAATAGTTGTAAACGGTTACTTGCATTGACTTTGTTGCTGAACAAGAGTCCTGATGCGGTAGACATGGAGGTTCTTAATGAGTTCTTTAGGAGTGAGCTGGAGGTTTTCCTCTGGTTCTTCTGAAGATAGGAAAGTCCACAGCGAATCGACAAAGTTACTTGAAGAAAACAAACTGCCGGAAAAAATCTAACTCAAGAGGAGAGTTTTAAGCAGGCTTGGAGAGTGTCCATCTCAAGAAGAAGGGTTTTTGAGCAAAGACTAGTCTGAGTTAATCACTTTTGATAGTTCCTATCCACACCCACCTTTTGGGTGGAATAGCCAATACCAGGCGTGCATTTTTGAGTGGGAGAAGTTTTCTTTGTCTCCCTTTATGGCCCATTTGCATGTTTATGGCCGGTCTGGAGGATTGGTGCAGTTTTACCCAAAATATAGCACAAATAGTATGATGCATTTCACGTTCACATAGTGTACGTCATTGTTTGAGGAATAAAGAGCAGATCATTTTGATACCAAGAAAGAAACATCTAGAAGATATTAAACCAGAGATACATTCATACACCTGAATATAAGCATTTAGATCTCAACTAGTACAAATAACGAGTGGTAACTAGGCTAATATAATAGGGAAACATACAGACAACACATGCATATACCAGATACATTTGTAACTGATTCATTATAGTCTAAATAAAGAAAATGTCTTTATGTGTGTGTGTTATGTGTATTGTGAGCATGGTGTAGTTTGCTGGTCAGCAAACTACACCATTGTAGTCAGTGTAGTTTGGTGCCTGGCACCGGGGGTCATTTACGTCTCTTTGGAATGTGTTTGAAGTTCGATGGGGAGATGAGAGTGGTGAAACTGTTTAGCATCTCCTTGATAGTGGGGGGAACCATTGGCAATTTAGCACCTGTATAAATGTACTGTAGAATGTGGGGCCATGTCTGTAATTTATATGCAAATGTCAAAAGGCTAAAAGGGGTCTCTAAGACATAAAGCCCCAATGATCATCCATGATTTTAAGCAGATGCTATACTTGCCACAAACCAAAGAATGTTGACTGTGCGTAACAGGACTAAAGAAACAAGAAAAAGATTCAGATGCATCAAATCGATAACTGGTGGAAAAAAGTTGAATAAAAGCCATCCCTCTGAAGAAGATGATGGACCTTTCTCTAACAGTAAAATTATTTCCTGAGAGAGTGAGAGCTATTGAACAAATTGCATCCCAGACAACTTCACTTCTGTTAGGACCATTTCTGTCCAAGATAATTAGCATACAGTTTGTTTTGGTTGGTGTGATTCTGTTCTGGGCAAGAACTCCTCGCCCATCTATGCAGGAGAAGGGGTTAATTATATCTGTGATATATATGTTGACATTGACTTTAAGGGATGTCAGAGGCCAAATCTTGACTGTACAAGAGGAGGAGCTGGGGATGAAGAAGGGTAATTAGCTTCTTAGCAACACAATGAAAGCAGCTGCAGGATAACTGAAAAAGTAACTTAAAAAAGAATGCTGTGAAAGGTGTTGTATTCCTATAGGTAGACATGGATCACCTGAGCATCAGCTGATGTGAGCTTGACTAATGTGGCCTGCCAGAACTGATGCTATATGCTTGATGATAATTATAGGGTACACCCTATGCTCAGAGTTGGCAAAACCCAGGCATCTGGGTTGCCGCCAAACACATTTCAGGGTCAAAAATAAAATAGCTGACTCCCTGACTTGTTTTTTTTGTTTCAGAAATTAAAAATATATCTTATCTGTAAGATAATACGCATCATCTTCTGGAACACAAACAGAGAGTTGCAGTGATCACTAGTAGATAGTTGTGAAACATTTTCTCCAACGTTGTGAATGGTATAGTTGGTTCCCCCGGGCATGGAAGGAAGGGGCTTGGAAATGGAACATTTACCACGGAAATCCTTCTTCAATTTTGTGTGCAGGCATTCAGAATCATTATCACTAATTTTGATGTATCTTGTACAGACGAAATTAGACACTGGGAAGCAACATGGAGTATGATACTTATTTTAATCAATCCATGCAACAGCACAGCCATATGCATCTCCCCTCACTTATCTCCTCTACTCTCTCCTCCTCTTTCTTATTATAGTTTGTGTGACATCATTATGTTTACGGTAAACAGAACAAAATCAGATTTCAAAACATATGCAATCAGTGACAAGTCCAAGATATCATTCCACATCCTTAATTATTTATCCATGACCTCTGTCTGTCTGAGGAACGCAGGAGTGATTTAGTTAGTTTTATGTCAGTCACTGCAACACCGTATCAGTAGCTGATCATATGGGAACTCTATCCTGGAGTGACAACTTCTGAAGCCTGAATATGATCTCTATTGGTATCTGCAGCTTAATGCCACCCCTACAGGTGCATGACTCTAGGGTTGCTCTAGGGCAGTGGTTTCCAATTCCGGGGCTTCATTTATAAAATTATGCATATAAACCGTCCTAAATTTGTTCTAAAATCATTTCTTAAAAGTGCATAAGTGAGATTCAGAGAAATCGAATGTGCGCACAAAAAAACGTGCGTACGCATCTCTTCCAGATGTGACATTTATAAATCGCAAATTATCTTAAAATTGGGCGCAGCTGACTGGTGTCAGATCTCCGCCTTGTAAACACCCCCTAATTAATATCATTACCATATAAAAGAGCACACGCCAATATCCAAATGTCCATGCTTGAGAATGACGAGCACAAAGAAAAAAAAAACTTTACTGAGTCTGAAATTGAGGTCCTGCTGGCGGTTGTAGAGGTTCGTGCGGGGACGCTTTTAATTTAATGATCTGTAATTATTCTGTGGACAAACAATGTGTGTGGTTATATTTTTTTCTATCGACTATTATCAAAATTACTACTTCTAGAAACAACAGAAATAATAATAATAATAATAATAGTAGTAGTAATTATAAAACAGTTAGGTTTCCAAAAGTAAGAATGAACTATGAATTCAAGTAAAATTTTCAGTCATCTTATAAAAAGTGAGCCATCCTACTTTTAAAATCACTTGCTATGACAACTAATAAAAAGTTTAGTATCACAAAATTCTTGCAAAACTTTAAAAAACATTATTGAAAGAAAAATTGGACTTTTCATATCATAATAACATGAATTATTACACGATTATGGTCTCCGGTCTGAAAAAAAAAACCTGCATGTGATTTGGCATTTCTTTATATTTACAGAGTTTACTAATGCTGCTCAAATGTGCCATTAATGTACTGACACAAAAATATATAGTGTATTTTATACAAATATAACTGATGTAAATGACAAAAACAAAGTTTAAGGCTGATGTCTCTATTCATTTTCACAGAAGCAAAGCAGCAGATGTTATAAATAAAAACAGTTAACAATGTTATTGAATAGAATATATTAAAACTGTTATTGCACGACATAGGTCTGTTCTTAGGCTACACAGACAAGTCGGAGATACGTTTATGCATTTATTTTTCTATTTTAGTAAATCAAGACTTCGCAAGTTCTCTTGTAAAATAAAATTTAAAAAAAACATGGAATAAACTGTGTACAGAAAGCGAGTAAAGAACTCTCAACATTAGGCTACTAGGGTCAGTTTAATCTTGCAAAAACGCCCGTTAACAAAAAATCTGACTACACTGCACAATTAATCTCTTACACTGCATCTTTGTTGTTTATGATGAATTCGGTGCTTGCACGTACACCGCATTTATTATTATTGCAGCTTAGATGTTCAAATAGCTGCAGTACTCCAACTTTGCCACAAATAAAAAGTGTGTACACCTGCTCAGACCCTGACGTGGCAGTAAGTACTTTTCCACGTCAAAGACCATTTTTATAAATATGAACGTTTCTGTGGATTTTAGCGTACGCACACTCTAAGATCAAATCTGTGCGTACGCACATTTTATAAAGGAGGCCCCAGGTCTTGGAGTACCACCCAACTCTGCACGTTTTTTTTTATGCCTCCCTAATAAAACACATCTGCACCAAGCACTTTACATGAATGGACAATAAGGATTCCATATACCCATAGTAGTGACCAGTGTTGGGGGTAACTCATTACAAGTAACGCGAGTTACGTAATCAGATTACTTTTTTCAAGTAACTAGTAAAGTAACGCATTAACTTTTTAATTTATAAACTAGTAAGTAACGCATTAACTTTTTAATTTATAAGAGAATATCTGAGTTACTTTTTCAAATAAGCAACGCAAGTTACTTTTTTTCCAATTTATTGATTGACAGCTCTCCTGTCCCCATGTTGAGAGAAATCAGAAGTGTGAAAAGGCTTTTATATTTGCCAAAAATAGAACTTTTTTATTTTAAAAACAAACAAGCAAGCCCTGTCCAGATTTAAAAAGTAACGCAAAAGTAACGTAATGCATTACTTTCCATAAAAAGTAACTAAGTAACGTAATTAGTTACTTTTTTATGGAGTAATGCAATATCGTAATGCATTACTTTTAAAAGTAACTTTCCCCAACACTGGTAGTGACATTATTAAATATCAGTGTTTGGCTTTGTTTATAGCATTTCCAGTAACAAGCTATTTAGTCTAACAAGTAGCGGTGTAGTGTGACAAGATGCCTTCACTGTCTTTATGTCACTTGCACACAGTTTTACAACTGAACAAGTTGAGGCAATAATGAAAATCACTCTTTTCAATGTTGTAGTGTTGAAAAGTTCAATTAGTTATTGAATCTGTTCGTAAATTTCAAAAGGTAACAATTTACTTATTCAAGTCTGTGCAGAAAAACGTTCCAGTCCATTACTATATGATTTTATTATATTAAAAGTTATTAAGAAATAAGTTATACATTTGTTATATTTAAGATATAAGTTATTTGTTGTATTTTCTTTTTACTTATATTCCCGCCTTATCTTCAGTGTATAATTAGCAACATTTTTGGCAGTTTGTAGTGTAGCTACAGTACCATTTTAAGTTGAGGGTAGCTTTACTGTAGTTGAATGCAAAACTGTAGCTTGCCAAGCTACAAGCTATGCATAAACAAGGTAGTTTCCCTAACACCGAAGACCTTTTTCTTAACTCTGTCTGTTCTACTCGGGTTAGCATGTCAAAAAAAATACATAATCTATACTTTCCTAAAATCTGTTCTCTTACAGAAGTCAATCATGTTTACTTTTAACACTAACTAAAATGATTGAGACACCCAAACAGATATGTTCGTTTTTAACTTTTATTTTAAAAAATGAGTAAGCACACAATTAATATGTCCTGTGGATACCAAAATCTGTGTAAACAGCACATATAACAATTCCATCATATACCTAGTTGATTGTTGAATGACATATCAAAAGTCCTCAGAGTTTTTCATCAAGAAATAGTACACAAAACAACTAAATAAATGTACAAATACATATCTGAAAAGTTAACAAGCTATTGAAACCCAAACAAGTTTATTTGCACAAACTGATGATGTCACAATGGAACAGTCACAATGGAACAGACCAGACCAGACCAAAAATTGCATGCATGTGCACAGGGCTCACAGTGCATCCTGAGTATGCTATGAACAAAAAGTGCTCTTAACTGTGATAGTACGTTACAGATCCAGCACAGTTTGATCAAAGTACTTATGGCTGTTGAATTGCAAGGGTCATTCGAACACATTTCCACTACTTCCTAATGACTTAACGGCTGTCAATAACTGGGCTACTATCGCCTGAAATAGATGTGAAAGAACTACTTCTTTATAGCTTGTACTTTCTCTTAGGGAATGAGCAAAATTCTGTTTACTGGCATTTTATATTTTGGACGGTATCAATCTTTCCACATCAAATCTGTTTATTACTGCATCTATGCCATTAAAGGAATAGTTCACCCAAACATTCTCTACAGTGTGTCAAAATTTATACACCCTCACATCTAGCCTACTTTTACATACATGTTTAAAAATGGTGCATCAAAACCATGTTGTCATTAATGATGCCTTTTTTTTATCTTAACATGAACGCAGACTAGATTATCAGTGAATATAGTGAGTTTAATATATTAATTTCATGGTACTGTTATGAAAAGAAGTGTTTGAACTGTTTGAAAATGTGCACTTTTGTGTTCCACGGCATTGCTTTAATGTTGTCCTCACACACAAAGCAAAAGCTTTATCTACACAATATATATATGTATATATATATTACCATCAGACTGCTCTTAAACATAATACAAAATCTCAGAAAATCACACACTAAGACAGAATGTTCATGAACGTCAATGAGGGGTTCATGACGAGTGTGTCTGGATGACTCTCTGAACCATTAGCCTGAGAAAAAAAAAAAAAATCAAAGTATTAAACTGTGTTTGGTCTGTCACCTTCAATTAAACTCAGTTTAATTGGTGTGAAATGGCCAGGAATTCGAGCCGCGTAAGACACCGTGGCGAATGGGCTTGCTACATCATGCTCGCCCAGCGAGTCAATGCTAGCTGAAGGACAGCAAATCACAGCATATCTGACAACACTGAGCCTCATCTACAAACATACAGCCAACGTTTGGAGTGGTCATCAGTACATCTCCTATCCATTAGAATAGTACTCTACAGTAATCTGCACACAGCCAAGAGCCAATATGTAAAACATTTCACAGCACATTATACCTTGGCTTCATTCTACAAGTACAGAAATGACTAATGCGACAAAGAGTAAGGCGATATGACAACATTTTTATCTAGATTTAGATACACTCTGATACAAAACAGGTTTTAATCATAATGTTAAATTGTGATGTGTTACCTGTTTGTGCAAAAAAACAACACTACAAATGTGATAATAGATCTCTCTTTAAAAATAAAAGCAAACATATTTGTTTCTTCACTTTTCGGTCTGTTGTGCCGGTGATGTCCATGTCTTGGGTTTAGAAATGTGTCTCCTTCTCTGTGATGGTGGAGATCTTGCCATCCGCCCTCATTTTGGCATCAGCATCATTGATAGCGCAGGGACTCTTGGAGCTGAGGCGTCCCCTCATTCTCAGGTCAGAGCTGGGTGTGGTCAGCTTTTTGATTCTCTGCAATTACATTCATATGATAATAAGAAGTGTGCGTGCATTTGAGGAACATTATTACAGTTGGACAAAGCACACAGAGCTATAGTCCTGTTCTTACAGTAACTAACATTTGTGAGATGTTACAATAATATTTCACTATATAAGCAAGGGTTCAAGGTTCACATGGTCCCATTAGCCCCTACTGGTAATGTTCTGATGCTTTTTTGGGAAAAAAAGTGCATTTCAATGTCTTTGACATTAAAGCATCAAAGGGTTTTTATTGAGGGTGCTTGTGCTGCCTTCAGGCATTTTGTTTTGTCATATAATTTTCCTGC
Organism: Sinocyclocheilus anshuiensis; assembly: GCF_001515605.1. Lineage (NCBI taxonomy): Eukaryota > Metazoa > Chordata > Actinopteri > Cypriniformes > Cyprinidae > Sinocyclocheilus > Sinocyclocheilus anshuiensis. The sequence goes on from NW_015554179.1 coordinate 99,764, forward strand.
TACTCCAGACTGAATAATCACATGACATTTACAGCTCAGGTGATTGGCTCAAAACAATCTGTGGTCCCTTAAGCAAAGACGCTGGATTCATGCACCGGATGAGCAGCTGCCATTGAAATGAACTGGAATGCTTCTCCAGGTATCATAGAGCTACCAGAGGATTATTGCACTTCTGTACTTTTTTACACTGGAAAAAAAAAAGGAGCAAATGGGAGACAGTTTCCAGAGAATACATATTAAATTGTTTATTTTTTGAGAAATCACTTTTTCCTCCTTGTTTTAAGAATAAATGTGACAAACACTTTCCAATGGAATAAGAAAAATAAACTTAAGATATATTCTCTGCAAACAAGTCTTATCTTCTTGCTTGTTTTAAAGATGTTTAGATTGTTGGCGGAAATCAATGTAAAATTCGTGATTAAGACAAAGATTTTTGCAGTGTAGTACACTAATCTCATCACATGCTTTCTGAAGCAGACACAATCAATAAGACATGGCACAATGGGGTCACGTCAGGGCAGTGCCCGCATCAATTCTGCACTACACCACAATTCTGCACTACATCTCCACACTCCCGCTGTGCCACAACAACTTTCACCTTCGCCATGTCATGGCACCTCAAGAAATATGATTTTTTTTTTATTCCAAGTACATTCTGAAAAGTGAGTACTTTCTAGCTCCTATCTAAAATCATTGACAGCAGTATGAGAGGTTCAGTCGGGTGAATCAAGGACAGTGAAGGAGGAAGGGAATGATGACTCATGCCTTCAATGATTCGTTTATTGAGTACAAAGAGCAATGCAGAAATCTGAATATATGCTAAAAGAATGAATGAATCAAAGAATGCGGACTCATAACTAGGGCTGCACGATTAATAGAATGCGATTGTCATGCGCATTTTGATAGTAATGCCGGTTCTGTAATCAGCAGGAATTTACTACACATAGGCGTAGTTCACTGACAAGTTACGCAAAAAAATCGCAGACGATTTTATTGCGCGATTCTGAAATCGTTCGCGATAATGACAGCTGTTTGCATAGCTTCTCATAGCTTCTCATAACTACGGCTCTGTGTAGTAAATGCTGCTCCATCTGAAAGCATGTGAAAATACCACATTTAATAACATATTTTTACTCCAAACTCACTACATAATGTCAGTCGAGTGTTTGAAATAAATCATTCAGTGAGATGATGTGGCTTCTTACACAGAATAAGGCACGCAACATATTTCATAGTATTTAAGCAGTGATAAAGGC